>NC_092389.1:3225737-3432304 GCF_030028105.1 Mobula birostris
TTTGTTATAACCACCCATAAGGGCAGGTGTGGGCTCGGTCACCGAGGATACTCACCTGGAGCATTTCCTTCCTTGTCTTCACTTCCAAATCAATATGGAAGTCAGCGTATTCCACCGAAGTAGGAATGGTTAGTGGGTTCACTTATAATTATCGACCGTAGGATGGCGGTTCACAGCTTATTAACATATTGTTTCACTTCACTGTGGAGGACCTCAGCTCTGGAATTCACTCCCTAAACTTCACCACATCTTTCTCCTTCTTTGTAAGTCTGTAAAGATGATCATTCCCAGGAGATTACAAAATCATTCAGCTTAAAATGCTGTTTGATAAGCTCTTGTGTAATATCTTGGGATAATTTACTGAGAGCACTAGGCAAATTCAACTTATTGTGTGGACTATTTCATTTAAGAGACACTCTGTGGTACTTGCCCACAGTGTCACCTCGGACCTGAACAGTCCCTTACTGTATGGCTTTCCGAGCGATTATTTGCTGTTACATGCTGTGCTGTTTTGGCCACCCTTATGTCATTAGTTATGGGATGTTCCATTACTTTCCAGGTTTGTACTTCCCCTGCAGATTACCAGGGCTTTGATGGAGATTTGGGCCTTTGCTGCTGCCGGGTTGAATCCTTGGATTCCGTGTGCGATGAGCAATGCAGACGGTTCCAACGTAGAACACTGCAGGCAGTCTGCAACAGAGCAGCTGGGCTTCGCATTACCTACAGAAATGATTTGAAGGTAACAACAGAGCATCTAAATGGAAAGTACATTTAATAGAGACTTTTAAGAGATGTTTAGACAGACACATGAATATGAGGAAAATGGAAGAATATGGATATTGCTTAGGCAGGGTGGATTAATTTAGTTAGCCATTTGATTACTAATTTATTTGGCTTGTACAACATTGTGGGGTGAAGGGCCTGTTCCTGTGCTGTACTGGTCTAAGTTCTGAGTTCTATGGTTTATGGTTTATTTATTTAGCAACACAGTGCGGAGTAAGCGCTTCCAACTCTTCAAGCTATGCCAACCCAGCACCTCTCAACAACCCTGATTAACACTAACCTAATCACAGGACAATTTACAGTGACCAGTTAACTTTCCAGGTAGGTCTTTGGACTGTGGGAGGAAAGCAGAGGACCCGGGGAAAACCCACGCATTCCACACGGAGGACATACAGAGACTCCTTACAGAACAGCACCGGAATTGAACTCCAGAATGCCCCAAGCTGTAATAGCATCGTGCTAACCACTATGCTGCCATGGTGCCATGGTTAGCTGGGTTAACAAGTCAAAACAATGATTAGCCATTTGGACTGTGTTTAATGTTTAACCAGCAACAGTGAGCAGTATAACTAGAATTACTCTCAGTTCCTGTGCTTACAAAGGAAGGGGGGGAAGCCAAACAGAGTTTCCACTCACTCTATGGGATAGGATTCCTTCTCATGGCCACAGGAGTAATCCAGCAGAGGATATGGACTCTCTTAGAGAACCTAGCACACAACTCACTTCAAACCTTTACATCCCACTGGGAAAATCCATACTGCCTCTGCACTATGAACATAACTAGGTATCAAGTAAAGATAGCATTAGACTTAATCCTTAAGTGGCTGAGGCAGATACAATAGTATAATTTTAAGAAGCACTTGAATAGGTGCATGGACAGCAAGGCTTAGAGAGATATGGAATGAACCCAGGAAACTGGGACTAGCTGGGTGGGCACTGTGTACATCGTTGACTCATCGGGCCGAAGGGCCTGTTTCTGTGCTGTATTTTTCTATAACTATGTCTCTGATAAACAAAGTTAGCTATGCATTGCCCAATGCGAATGTTGGAAATGGTTAGCTACTTCAACCCTGGCAGGGACCAAGGAAGCTCTTGTTAAGTAAGAAGTTAACTCTGAGGCTGACAAATACTTTGGCTTACAGGTTGACATGCCTTTGAGCCACATTCGTAGGATCCTGAACATCAGAAATGTCCTGGAGCAGAGCCAGTGCCAACCACGTCATAACGTCATTCAGCCTGTGTACCTAGTCGAGATGTCTGGTGAGACCTTATTACAAGTTCTCAGGCCTTGTAAAACAAAAACCAACAGATGTTCTCAAAATCACCTGCTAGATTATACTCCTTCCTCTTCTTATTCTCTTCCTCCTTCCAGTCTTGATAAAGGGTCTTGGCTCAAAACATTGACTGCTTATTCCTCTCCACAGATGCTGCCTGACTGACTGAGTTCCTCCAGAATTTTGTGTGAGTTGCTCCAGATGTTCTCAAAATTCAACTTTCAAAACAGAGAAATAAAAAAAATCTTCATTGTGTTTGCCAATTTCCATTTATCCCGGAAAGCTCAGAAACAAATAAACAATCATGATGTCTGATAAATCAACGACTACCACAATTGTCATTTACAGAGTAGTAAACCATACTTAAATTAAGAAGTATTCATTTGTGATCAAATGCTTGCGTTCTTGCCATTGTGTTGAGTGTTGTAGGATGAAAACAATGTCCCTCGTCCAGCAAGCAACACTTCCGCATTATATGTACTTTTACCTGAAAGGCTGTCAAAATAAAAGTTGGTTCAATGCAGGTAGTGCTGAACTTACTCACAATCTAACCAAGTTGGATCATATTTAATCTTAAAAAACACAAAGCAGTCTAAATTATATCCCAATCCATTATTTCTCATATCTTATTAAAACAGGTAGTCTCTCTCTCAGTGTGAACATCAGTGATGATGCCTATTGTCCCTCTATAGATGCAGAGTGGAGAGTACCCTAATTGATTCATCACAGCCTGGTATGGGAGTATCAATGCCCTGGAAAGGAAGACTACAAGAAAGTGGTGGACATAACCTAATCCATCACAGATAAAGCACTCCCCACCACTGAGCACATTTATATGGAGTGCTGGCATAAGACAGCAGCATCTGTCATCAAAGACCCCACCATTCTGCCGATACTCTCTTTTTGCCGCTGCCATCGGGCAGGTCCCATACTACCAGGTTCAGGAAAAGTTTCAACAATCAGATTCCTGAACCAGTGTGGATAACTTCACTCACCTCACCTTGCAAGTCAGGCTGACTTGCATGGACTCTTTACAACTCACGTTCTTTGTATTATTTTTTATTTGCACTATTTGCCCTCTTTTGCACATTGGTTGTTTCTCAATCTTTGTTTCTGTATGGTTTTCATAAATTCAAATGTGCTTCATTAATTTTTCCCATGAATGTCTGTACAAAAATGAATCTCGGGGTTGTATATGGCAACATACAGTATATGTATGTAACGTTCCGTTATTTTGGCTCGTGTATGTCTAGGGGAAATCCCGCCCAGCACCTGCTTCAGCAGTCCCCTCAGGGTCAATCGTCGCCCGAATCAATCACAAACATCAATCATCAGCCAGCACACCCAGTAAATTTTAACACATACACTTTATAGATATTACTAATTCTAGGGCATTAATATACATGTGATACAGAGAGGAAAGTAATGAAAAAAAAAAGGCGCCAACACTTATTCAAAGTCCAAGTTCTTCGCGCGCTACCGTTGGAGCTCAAGTTCGACGTCAGACGACCACCCGAATTCCGTCGACCCACGGCTCGGGACCACCCGAAGTGATCGACCGGAGCCTCTCCGCACGTCCGCCGTCCTCCTCGTCTCTCCTCCCGACTCCCCGCCAAAACTCAGTCCACAGTCATATCATACAGCATGGCATCCGAAAACAAAACGATACATAACCACCCATTGGCTAATAGCACCCTCTTATCACCCTCTAAACCACAATAAACTGCTAGCGCAAACTCTCTGCAGCGTTAAAACACAACAAAGCCGCATTCCACAGATTAACATAACAAAATTCGCCATTTTAAATGTAACAAAAGAAAGACCCCGTACATGTACTTTGATAATAAATTTACTTTGAACTTTGAAAGCTCTCTCCACACATGCTGCCTGACCTGCTGAGTCTTTGCAGTATTTTTTTTATTTTAGGTTTCCAGCATTTGTATTTTTGATATGGATTTAATATGTTTGTGAATTAGGATGCTTGGGAAGATAGCAAGTAATGTTCTTGCTTTATTGTGTTTTACAGAGAAAGGTTTCCTGGGTGTCTATGACCCAGATCCCATAAAATTAAGGAGCTTGCTGGAAATCAGTTTGGCTCAACATCCATCATTGGACTTGAAGGTGTCTCCAGGTAATTGTGCCTGTGACAGACTGCAGACTTGCCCTGACCTTGACATTCTCTGTACTTGCTGTGTCCTCAACCTTTTCCATCAATGCCTTTTAATGAGCCTCAGCATATTCATGCTGTTGGACAAAAGATACATTTATCTTCATGTCTATTCGGCCATGACAATCTGCCACAATGTTGGTTGTATAGTTATTTACTGCCAGCCAGTGGACAGGCATTGATCATGTGGTATCACTTACAGTCCACACTTGCTGACCAGGTTATGATAACAACCTAATCAAGACCAGAATAAAGACACAAGGTGCTTAAAAAAAACTCAGCAGGTCAACTAGCATTTGGGGAAAAGGAAACAGTTAACATTGCCAGTTAATGCCCCCAAAACCTGGAGAATATTATTGTTATTTTATTCATTGTTCTGAAAGCCTTCACATGCAGAGGAACATTCCAGTTCCGACGAAGGATCATGGACTTGGAATGTTCACTCTGTTTCTCTTTCCACAGATGCTGTCTGACCTGCAGAGTATTTTCATTGCAGATTTCCAGTTTCTGGAATCCTCAGGTGGCATCCATTATTAAGGACCCCCATCACTCAGGATATGCCCACTGCTCATTGTTATCATTGAGGAAGTGGTACAAGAGCCTGAAGACATACACTCAATGTTTCAGGAACAGCTTCTTCCCCTCTGCCATCAGATTTCTGAATGGACAATGATCTAACCCAACAATTTTTTTGCTCTTTTTTCCATTACTAATATATACCACTGTATATGTGTACACAGTATATGTGCGTGTGTGTATGTTTTCTGTATATTCTTATTGCAATTGATAGGTTTTTATGTATTTCAATGTACTGCTGCTTCAAAACAACAAATTTCTCAACATATGACAGTGATATTAAACCTGAGTCTTATTCACATTCAGATTTACATTAAAAACTGAAGAAGTGTATTCTTTGGTATGTGGATCCATCTTGAGGTTAATCTCGAAGTGCTTTGTAAATTTAGGAAATGCAACCAGGCACGTGACATCTCCCAGCCTCAAGGACCCTGAGACTCATGAGTCAGGTGTTCTCCACGGCACATTGTTTTCTGGCATCTTCAACCCCACCGCCTGCTTCCACACGGGAAGCATCGTCCTGTTCACGGTAATCAGTGAGTATTACCCTGTGTATGACAGGTAAGTACAATTCTGCTTCTCATTACATAACATGGTTCCCACAATATACTTAATCCAAAAAGCTCAAAATATGTAATTGTGTGAAACTTACTACCTCATGTTAGGCACTAAAAATTACTGACCATGAGAATATTGTTGTTTAATACCACAATGGGCTTTTAGTATATCCTTCAAATGTATAGGAATAGCTCAGTGGCATAAAGGGAAAGAAATGAATTAATCCAGTAGCTCAGAAGCCAGCATTTATCCCATGGGCTAACTGTTCTCTACCTACACTGTGTAATCCTTTTGAGTAAAACCCCTCACCTGGTTCCACCTATCACCTATCAGCTTGTACTCCTTCATCCCCCCCCCCCACCATCCACCTTCTTATTCTGGCTTTTTCCCCCTTCCTTTCTAGTTCTGATCAAGGGTCTCAGCCAATACAGCAATTGTTTATTTCCTTAGAATAAGCAGTCGATGCATCAATGGAAGCAGGTCAAGCAGTATCTATGGAAATAAATAAACAGTCAGCGTTTTGGCTCGAGACCCTTCTTCAGGACCTCACTTTATATGATACTTTTTCACTACTTCTGTTCATCCCAAAGTGTTCTACAGCCAATGAAATGCTTTAATGACAGAAACACAGCTACCTATTTGAGTGTAGCAAGATCCAACAAAAAGGAATGTAATAATGTTCAAAAAAGTCTGTTGACTGAGTTAAACATTGGTAGGTTTCTGAGATAACTCCATTGATGCTCTTTGAAACAGTGGCATGAGATCTCTTACATTTGAGGACACCCTTGTTAAGGTAATTTGGATCCTGGGTTGAATGTTTATTTGCGAACAGCGACTGCCGCAATGCATCTGGGAACATAAGCATGGAACTGGGTGTTCAAGTTTCCTATCAGGAGCTGAAACCAAAAAAGACAACAGATTCTACAGATGCTGGAAATTTTGAGCAGGACCCACAAAATGCTGGAGGAATTCACAAGTCAGGCAGCTTCTATGGAAAAGAGTACAGTCAATGTTTTGGACTGAGACTCTTCAGCAGGATTCCCTTCCACAGATGCTCCCTGACTTGTTGACTTCCTTCAGAGTTTACGTGCGTTGCTGAAACCAAACATCTTTGACTCTGAAAATGGTATGTCCACTCCTTGTCAGGTTTTAATTGATGTTAAGATTGGGAATGCATAGAAACAAAGAAATCTACAGCACATTACAGGTCTTTCAGCCCACAATGTTGTGCCAACCATCTAACCTACCCTAGAAACTGCCTAGAATTTCCCTACCGCATAGCCCTCTATTTTTCTAAGCTCCATGTACCTTCCTAAAAGTCTTCTAAAAGACCCTATTGCATTCCACACACCCACCAATCTCTGTGTGAAAAACTTATCTCTGACATCCCTCTTGTACCTACTTCCAAGCACCTTAAAACTATGCCCCCTTGTGTTAACCATTTCAGCCCTGGGAAAAAGCCACTGGCTATCCACACGATCAATGCCCCTCGTCATCTTAAACACCTCTATCAGGTCATCTCTCATCCTCTGTAGCTCTAAGGAGAAAAGGCCGAGTTCACTCAACCTATTCTTATAAGGCATGCTCCCCAATCCAGGCAACATCCTTGTAAATCTCCTCTGCACCCTTTCTATGGTTTCCACATCCTTCCTGTAGTGAGGCAACCAGAACCAAGCAGGATCTGACTAAGGTCTTATACAGCTGTAACATTACCTCACGGCTCTTGAACTCAGTCCCATGGTTGATGAACACCAACACACCACGCGCCTTGTTAACAACACTGTCAACCCGCTCAGCAGCTTTGAGCATCCTATGGACTCAAACCCCAAGATCCCTTTGATCCTCCACACTGCCAAGAGTCTTACCATTAATACTATATTCTGCCATCATATTTGACCTACCAAAATGAACGTCCTCACACTTATCTGGGTTGAACTCCACCTGCCACTTCTCAGCCCAGTTTTGCATCCTATCGATGTCCCGCTGTAACCTCTGACAGCCCTCCACACTATCCACAACACACCCAACCTTTGTGTCATCAGCAAATTTACTAACCCATCCCTCCACTTCCTCATTCAGGTCATTTATAAAAATCACCAAGAGAAGGGGTCCCAGAACACATCCCTGCGAACACCACTGGTCACCAACTTCCATGCAGAATACAAACCATCTACAGCCACCCTTTGCCTTCTGTGGGCAAGCCAATTCTGGATCCACAAAGCAAGGTCTCCTTAGATCCCATGCTTTATTACTTTCTGAAGGAGCTTTGCATGGGGAACCTTATCAAATGCCTTACTGAAATCCATATGCACTACATTCACTGCTCTACCTTCATCAATGTGTTTTGTTACATCCTCAGATAATTCAGTCAGATTCATAAGGCACGACCTGTCCTTGACAAAGCCATGCTGACTATCCCTAATCAGATTATATCTCTTTCTGTCAAAAGGTGTTAGCATGATCTCCCCAGCTCCAGGACATTGTCAAAGGCCTCAGGGGATAAATCAGAAAATAGATAAGTCAAATGTTCAAAATAAAAACAAAGTACTTTCTTTTTTCTAGTGTAAATCTTTACAACACTGACAGCGACTTTGACTGGGGAGCATTCCGTGACCTTGTGAAGAAGATGGAACTTGCCTCAAACTCATCCTGGCTCTTTATTTATCGCTTCAACCAACCTGGTGTTCATGTCTTCCAACTGAGCAGCAATCCTAACAAGAAAATGGTGTGTGCCTATTTACTAATCATAGTCCTTCCTTGGATTCAGGTTTGTTCAGAATCCTTAATGGTGTAAAGATGTCTTCTGCTACTGTAGCCCATCCACTTCAAGGTTCGATGTGTTGTGGACTCGAGATGTTTTTCTGCACACTGCTGTTGTAATGTGAGGTGATTTGAGTTACTGTCGCCTCCCCATCAGCTTGAACCAGTCTGGCATTCTCCTCTGACCTCTCTCATTAACAAGGTGTTTTTGCGCACAGAATTACCAGTCACTGGATTTTTTAATTTGTTTTTCACACCATTCTATATAAACTCTGAGACTGTTATGTGTGAAAATCCTGGGAGATTAGCAGTTTCTGAGATACTCAAACCACCCCATCTGGCACCAACAATCACTCCATTCTTCCTCATTCTGACATTTGATCTGAACAATAACTGAGCCCTTGACCATGTCTGCATGCTTTTATGCATTGAGTTGCTGCCACATTATTGGCTGGTTAGATATTTGCATTAACAAGCAGGTGTGGTCATTGAGTGGATATTTACATCTATTAGGAATTTGCTGTGGTGTGACATGCAGCAAAAACAGCAACATTCAGGAACTAGAAATAATAAAAGTATATAAAAATAAAAAACTATATATAAATAAAAAAGCTAATAAATTTAGAGGTTGAAGGATCTGGGATAAAATATGCTTAAATGAATACCAGCATGTAATCTCTAAGTAAACAGCATTGTAAAAAGTGGTTTAAAGTTTCTTCAGATTAACTGCCCGGGAGCAGAAACTTTTCAGATGACATGAAGCTTTGTTTTAATAGCCCTATAGCACTTTCCAGAAGGGAGCTTTTCGAAAAGGGAGTTTACTGGGTGAGAAGTGTCCACCGTGACTTTTTTTCTGCTCGCTGCTTTGTCCTGGACACACACAAGTCCCGAGTAATGAGTTCAGATAAAGCAATGCCAAGTACCAAGTAACCTTCACTCCACGCTATGCCAGTATTGTGGCATACCCTGCCGTAATGAGGTAAAAACGATGCTTCCATTTCCCAAACTCTCTCATTTCAGATCTTTCTCAATTCAATTTTGACACAAGAGGGACGGCAGATACAGGAACCTGGCGCAAAAACCAAAGCTGGTGGAACTCCACTCTCAGTCTTTATGCAGTCTGGACCCGAAGCATTAACAATTGTTCCCAACCACTCCCTCCCACCGCCACCACTACAGCTGCTCAGTCCACTGCATTCCTCCAACAGGATATTTTTACTTGCCGTTCAGGTTGAAATTTTAATGTCATGACATTCCCTAAACTGTTGTGTTTTAGACAATACTGCAACATGAAACAATATAGAAAGGTAAGAGACTAAATTCTTTGTCAAACAGATGTGTTCTAAGGAGCAGATGTGTTCTAAGAATAATCATGTATTTCCATTTTAATCTCTGCAGACCTGATTATTCAAGTGAGGTAACTAAAAATATTTGATATCTAGAACAGCACAGTACAGGTCCTTTGTTCTGTAATATTGCGCCAATCTTTAAACCTACTCCAAGATCAATATAACCCTTCCCTCTCACAGAGCCCCTCTAACATCTTGCTGTGCTGTACTGTACTTTCCTCCAATCACCTTAAAATTACACCCTCTTGTGTTAGTCAATTCCACCCTGGGAAAAAGTCTCTGGCTATCCACTCATCTCTGCATTTTATCATCTTATATACCTGTATCAAGTCACCTCTCATCCTCTTTCACTCTGAAGAGAAAAGCCCGAGCTTGCTCAACGTTTCCTCATAAACTATGCTCTCCAATCCAGACAGCATCCTGGTAAATCTCTTCTGCACCTCTCTGGGGCTTCTACATCCTTCCTATAATGATGTGACAAGAATTGAACACAATATTGTGTTGGTACTGGGTTCCCAGTCCACAAAGCTGTAATCTCAAAGGAGATTTTAAGCCTTATCTGGTATAGATATCTGCAGGTTCCTCACTATAGGGAGGTTATATCGTATCCACCTTCTCGTCAAGGACTAGCTTATTTCCCTGTCTAGCCAGTGCAGCCAGGTTTAGCTGTCTGAGTGGTGGGCTCCCCCTCCCTGCCAAGGAGGGACTACTCTCAGCTAACAAAGTAGTTTCAACATCGTCCATTTATTTTATTTTTAAAGACACACGTCTAACTTTTGGACAAGAAGCTCTTAATTCATGTTTGACACTCGCAGAGGATTTCTGATTTATAAAAGATTTCAGAATTACAAAAGATTTTAAAACAACAAAGGATTTCCAAACACTAGTACAATTCTTACGAACTAGAAGAACATTCCAACAAGTTACAGATGAATAAATTATCCGTCACAGAAAACAAAGGTTGAGGAATGAATTCTAGTTCTTCATTCTATAACTCCTTTCTGTCGCTCTTTTGTCATTCGGAACAATCCCTAATGTGTTCTAATATTTGTACTATTTTCTGCTCGATGACATCATTGTAAAGAACAAAATTAGTTCTCTTGAAGATCAGAATGGTAATCTGTCAGTCGCTCGGCATTCAAGATGAGGTAGTAAATTGGATTAGAATTGTCTTTGTGGGAGAAGCCAGAGAGTGGTAGTAGATGGTTGCTTCTCTGACTGGAGGCCTGTGACTGGTGGAGTGTCACAGCGATAGGTGCTGGGTCCTTTGTTGTTTGTCATCTATATCAATGATCTGGATGAAAATGTGGTAAACTGGATCAGCAAATTTGCATACAACACCAAGATTGGGGGTGTACTGGACAGCGAGGAAGACTATCAAAGCTTGCAGTGGGATCTGGAAAAATGGCTGACAAATGGCAGATGGAATTCAATGCAGATAAGTGCGAGGCTTTGCACTTCAGTAGACCAACTAGGGTAGGTCCTACACAGTGAGCAGTAAGGCACTGAGGAGTGTGGTAGAACAAAGGGATCTGGGAATACAGGTCCATAATTCATTGAAAGTGGCATCACAGGTAGATGGGACGTGAAGAAAGCTTTGTCACATTGGCCTTCATAAATCAAAGTACTGAGTACAGGAGTTGAGATGTTATATTGAAGTTGTATAAGATATTGGTGAGGCCTAATTTAGAGTACTGTGTGAAGATTTGGTCACTTACTTACAGGAATGATGTAAATAATATTGAAAGAGTGCAGAGGAAATTTACAAGGATGCTGCCAGGTCTGCAGGGCCTGAGTTATAAGGAAAGATTGAATAGGTTCGGACTTTATTCCCTAGAACATAGAAGATTGAGGGGAGATTTGATAGAGGTACACAGAATCAGGAGGAGTATCATTCATTTGTTATGTGCTGTGTTGTATGACATGGGGGATCATGGTCTTGACCATGACTGTTCTTGACAAATTTTTCTACAGAAATGGTTTGCCATTGCTGTCTTCTGGGTAGTGTCCTTACAAGACAGGTGGTTCCAGAGAGAAAGAGTGCCTTACACCTCCCATGGTAGAGACGTATCTCCACCCCGCCACCCTATGAGGGGTATTAAATGTAAGCAGGGTTTTTCCACTGAGGTTGGGTGAGACTACAACTAGAGGTCATGGGTTAAGGGTGTGAGGTGAAATGTTTAAGGGGAACATGAGGGGAAACATTTTCAATCAGCGGGTGGTGAGAGTGTGGTATGAGCTGCCAATGCAAGTGGTGGATGTGATTTTGATTTCAATGTTCAAGAGAAGTTTAAGTAGGTGCAAGGATGGGAGGAGTTTGGAGGGCTATGGTCTGAGTGCAGGTTGATGGGAGTAGGCAGTTTAAATGGTTCAGCATGGACATGAATGTTTGAATACATTTGACGAACTTGATCCCATCTAGTCCTTTTATAGTATGGGAATCCCGGTCAATATGTGGAAAGTTGAAATCACCTACTATAACAAACTTGTCACACTATGCTCGACCTTTTGATTCCTGAATTTGTCTGAGGTCTTAACAATATCTTTCTGCACAACCTCTCCACTATCTGTTCTGGCACTCTGGTTCCCATCCCCCTGCAACTCTAGTTTAAACCCCACTATGCAGAACTAGTAAACCTTCCCACTAGGATATTAGACCCCTCCATTCAGGTGTAAACCGTCTTTTCTGTACAGGCCCCACCTTCCCTGGAAGAAAGCCCAATGATCCAAAAATCTTACGCCTTCCCTCCTACACCAACTCCTTAGCCACACGTTAAACTGTGTGATCTTCCTATTTCTGGCCTCACCAGCACGTGGCACGAGTAGCAATCCTGAGATCACAACCCTGGAGGTTCTACCCTTTAACTTAGCACCTACCCCCCTGAACTCACTTTGCAGAACCTTGTCACTCATCCTACCCATGTCATTGGTACCTACATGGACCATGACCTCTGGCTGTTCACCCTCCCACTTAAGAATGTAGGGGTCTCGATCTTATTCTTGTCTAGGGTTTTATAAAGCTTTACCTTGCGTCTTTAAACTTAATACCCTGACTAATGATGCCAGTATACCATATGCCATTTTAACCACCCTATCAGTTTGCTTGGCAACTTTGAGGGATCTAGGGATGCAAACCCCAAGATGCCTCTATTCCTCCACACTTTTAACAATCCTCTCATTAACCCTGTATTCTGCCTTCAATTTCGACCTTCCAAAGTGTATTAAATAGATACAATCCTGAATTTCTGTTTGATGAGAAATCTAAATGGACTAATCTCTTTCTCAGTATGTCCGAGTGATGCCTGTTGGTGGCCAGTGCTATGAAGAGGGGCCCTTCTTCCCCACCAGCCCCAGCAGCTTTATCCGCATGGGCATCCGCAGGGCCCAAGACCTACACTTCAATCCTGATTGGCTCATTATTTCCAGTTTACTGGCGGCAGTGATGGCAACATTCGGTATCTGTGCAGGATTGATGGTGAGCAACTGAAACTGGTTTAATTACAGCTTGTTCCACCATTCGGAAATTTTGGTTCTCGATCTCATTGCTCTAACACCATTGGGCTACATTTCTTTTAATGTTACCTTAACAGGTGAACTGCATGTGTGTAATTTATTTACTTTTAGTTCAGAGACAAGAGACAGCAGAAGCAGCAAACAATCTGACAGACAAACTCAGCAGGTCGAGCAGCAAGTGTGGGAGGAAAGGAATTGATACTTAAAAGATTAGCTTTATTTGTCACATGTACGTCGAAACTTCGAAACATTCAATGAAAGTTGTTACTTGCGTCAATGATTAGCGCAGTCCGAGGAAGTGCTGGGGGCAGCCTGCAAGTGTCGTCACGCTTCCGGCGCCAACATAGCATGTTTACTAAGCCTGACTCCTACGTCTTTGGAATGTGGGAAGAAACTCTGCAACAATTCCTTTCCACCCACAGATGCTGCTTGTCCCGATGGCTTCTTCCAGCAGATTGCTTGTTGCTCCAGATGTAGTTAGTATCATTCAGTATAGTTCTAATCTATTTCTGCTGGAATTCAGAGCCCTTGGGGAAGCAAAAGTTTATAGAGCACAGTATAATACAGTATCGCGCAACAGACTATATCTTCTGTTATCTCACCGCTTCCCACAAGAGCTTCTAATGAAATAAAGTGATGTCAATTTTATAAAAGCCCATTCTAAAAAAAACTCGTAGCAAATGACTAGGTGTTAATTAGTTGCTATGATACAGAAGTAAGAAAGATTAGCTTTATTTGTCATGTGTACATCATAACATGCAGTGAAATGTGTCGTTGACATTGAGGACATGCTGGAGGCAGCCTGCAAGTGTCACCATGTTTCTGGCACCAGCATTCCATGTCCACAGCTCACTAACCTTAACGCATATCTCTTTGGAATGTGGGAAGAAACCAGAGGACCCAGAGAATCCTAACCTACGCAGTCACGGGAGAACATACAAACTTCATGCAGACAGTGGCAGGAATAGAACCACAATTGCTGGCACTGTAAAGCGTTACGCTGACCGCTATGCTACAATACCACCCAAAAGAATATCATTCAGCTAATCAAGGCTGATTTAATTACATTTTCACTATTATTTCCTGATAACCCTGCAATTTACTCTCTCACACCCACCCTTTTTACCTACACTAGAGATATTTACAGCGGCCAGTTTACCCATTAGCGTGTCTTTGGGATGTCGGAAAAACCCAGAGCAGTCAGTGCATTGGGGGAACACGCAAGTTCCAGGCTAACAGCACTGGAAGCAAATATTAAAACTGGGTCGGTGGTGAAGCATTGTGCAAACACACTGACAATTAAAATATGCATTGCCTATTATTGCGAAGAGATTAGAATCAAATAAGCAATCCTTGCTTTTGTTGTTACTGCTTCTAAAAGACTCTGCCCTGGTTTACAAAGTGCAGTTTGCATATTTGTACCTAAAAATAATTTTTTACTTTGGAGATAAAGTTATCGTAGTTGTCCACGACAACCAAGTTGCCTAGCTGAGCTGGTCCCGATGGTCTGCGTCTTTCCTTTCCAGTTCATTGTGTAAGTGCCTTTAAACATTGTAGTTGGCCAGCAAAAATGTAGCAGATTGATGTCTGAGGAGTGAGGGCTGTCCTATGAAGAGAGAATGAGTAGGGTGGGCCTATATTGACAGTGTATCAGAAAAGTGAGAGCTGATCCCATTGAGACACACAGGGATTAACAGAGAAACACTCAGCTGCAGGTTACACTGGCTGGAGAATCTAAGGCCTAGAGACACTGTCAAACTGAGTCATAGAGCACTATAGCACTGAAACAGGTCCTTTGGCCCATCTAGTCTGCGCTGATCTGATCTTCTCCCTAATCCCATTTATCTGCATCCAGACCAAAGGGTTAGATCGATCCCTCCGAACCTCTCTCATCCATGTACTTATCCAAACTTCCCTTAAATGTTAAATGTTACATCCACCACTTCCACTGGCAGCTTGTTCCACACTTGCACCATTCTCTGAGTGCAGAAGTTTCCCCTCAGGTTCGCTTAGATATTTCACCTTTCACCCTTAACCTATGACTTCTAGTTCTAGTCTCACCCAATGTGAGGGAAAAAAGCCTGCATGCATTCACCCTACCCATCCCACACAGAGAGGATCGCTCACGAGCCACAGAACTGCTGTCTCCCAGTTCAATCCTTCCCCACAGTACTGACTGTGTGGAGTTCGTACGTTTTCCCTGTGACTGCTTAGGTTTACTCCGAGTGCCCTGGTTTCCTCCCATATCCCACAGACATGAAGGCTTACTAACAACCTGGTGTGTAGGTGAGGGGTAGAAGCTGGGCAGAGTTGATGGGAAAGTGGAGGAATACAACAGGACTACTGTAGGATTTGTATAAGGAGATACACAATAACTAGCACAGCTTGTCAGCTGAAAGGCCCATTTCCATTATGACCTAAATGAGGAAGAATATTGCTACTGAAAAGATGAGGAATGTTAGGAATTCAGCACCTCAGAGAGCTGGGGATGTTTCTTCACTGACTACATTGAGGTAGGCACGTAGATGATAGACAATTGGAGGGCTAGGTAGGAGTGAAGGGTTAGTTTGATCTTCAAGTAGGTTAAAGGATCAGCACAACGTCGAGGGCTGAAGGCCCTGGATTGTGCTGAGGTAACCTACGTGCTCTGTTCTATGCATATTGAGCATTGATATTATTAGACTCTTACAGGAATTAAATCAAGGAATGCAGGATGTAAACAGTATGTGGAAGATCATCCACGAATGATGGAATGAAAGTCCTGCACCAGCCTCTACTAACATAGCACAGTACAGGCCTTTCGGCCTACGATGTTGTACCAACCTTTTAACCTGCTCCAAGATCGATCTAACCATTTCCTTCCCCATAGCCCTCCATTTTCTTTTCATCCATGTGCCTGTGTAAGAATCTCGTAAGTGTCCCTAAAGTATCTGCCACTACCACTGTCCCTGGCAGTGCATTCCAGGCACCCACCACTCTCTGTGTGAAAACAAAAGTCCTGCCTCTGACATCTCCAATACCTTCTTCCAATCACCTTGAAGTTATACCCCCTTGTATTAGCCATTTCTGCCTTGGGATAAAATCTATGGCTGTCCACTCGATCTATGCCTCTTATCATCTTGTACACCTCTGTCAAGTCACTTCTCATCCCTTTCTCTACAAAGGGAAAAGCCCTAGCTCACTCAAACTTCTCAGAATTTTAGCAAAGGCTTTCCTGTAGTGGTCGGATGCACTGAGTGATTAAACACCAAACCACAAGCACACCAGTGCCCATGGTTCAGTCCTGGAACTCACAGGTGGTGAAGGCATTGTCTGATCTTATCCAGGTCAGTGGTGGGGTGGGGTTGTGCGACTGGGATTTGACACCTCTGCGTTCATGAGAAGCCAAGAAAGCAGGGTCCCAATCTCCACACTGCTGTGCTAACTCCTTCAAACAGGGAGGAATATCAACCCATAGTTCTTTTGTGAGACATTGGGCCACAACTCATGTTCTTAGTGTTATTTATTTATTTAGTTAGTTAGTTGTTGTATTTGCAAAGCTTGTTGTCTATTGGACATTAGTTGTTTGTCAGTCTCTGTATGTAGTTTTTCATTGATTCTATCTTACTTCATTGTTCTACTGTGAATGCCCGCAAGAAAATGAATTTCTGGGTTGTATATGGTGACACACATGTACTTTAATAATAAATTTACTTTGAATTTTGAACAAATGTGCCTGCCTGTGTCTGTGGAGTGGAGTTTCAGTGTGAGTGACTGTCTCTGGAGAGGAAGGAATGATAAAGGGAGCAATATTAAAGACTGGAAGAATTAACCTATATTCAAAACCTTCAGCTCCTCTTCAGGAAGAGCAGTTGGCCCAAGAAAGTGATAGTTACTCAGAGGTACCAGCACCTCCAGAAGGCATATAACTTTGATGATTATTCCTCAAAAGAGGCTGCCATCATTGCTGTGAAAAAGACTCACCGGAGTCTGCAGTTTGCAGAACAAACTGAGGAAAGGGATGAGAATGGAGGCAGAAAGGAAGGTGAGAAATCAAAAAAATAAAACTACAGCCACTGTAAACCTGAGAGAAAATCAAATCATGCTGGAAGGAAATGGTTTCAGTATTTCAGGCTAATGACCTACCAATGAAGGAGGTAACTGACCTAAAATGTTACCTCTGTTTCTATCTCCACAGATGCTGTCCGATCAGCTGAGTATTTCCAGCATTTTCTATTTCTGTCTTGAATGAGTATCTCAGCATTTTCTCCACAGAATCAGAAATGATAGGAGCCCCGAATCCCATCAAATCACTGGAATGCTTGATAAGACTTTGTACTGTAACTGGGGTGGTATCAATCTGTTGGGACTACAAGTATCTAATATCATGCTTTTTTTTCTAGTAAGTCTTCAGCTAATTTATAAGTTGAAAGCAAACTTGTAAAGAAAGGCCATTACATCTGTTGAATCACCAGAAGGCCAATTGTTTTCATGAAAAAAGCTGGTATTGAAATGATGCACAGCAAGATCTCACAACATGTGGGTGTGATGATCTATAGGATTTACTTTTCTTCAATTTTGCAGTTTCTGTGAAAAAATAAACCTAATTATTCTATTTTAGATTCTGTCTCAAAAAACAGAGAATTTGGGAATTATGATGAACAGATTGATTTGGAATTGTTTAATACCAACACGTTCTATCAAATTCTACTGAAACAGTCGTTGGCAGTGTCAGTCAGATTAAGCCAACACAAGAAGGAGGTAAGACTCAAAACAAAGCCTCTATAGTAGTTTTTAATTAAATAAATATCATTGCTTTTTCCAGCACAAAATGTTCTTGATAAGCAATTTTATATTATTTTATCACAGATTTACACACAGTGGCCATTTTACTAGCTACTTCCTGTATCTAATAAAGTGGCCACTGAGTGTGTGTTCATGGTCTCCTGCTGCTGTAGCCCATCCACTTCAAGGGTTAACATGTTGTGGTTTCAGAGATGCTCTTCTGCACACCACTGTTGTAACGTGTGGTTATTTGAGTTACTGTCACCTTCCTGTCGGCTTGAACCAGTCTGACTATTCTCCTCTGACCTCTCTCATTAACAGGGTGTTTTCACCCACAGAATTGCCACTCACTGGATGCTTTTTGTTTTTTTTGCACCATTCTCTGTAACTTATAAATTTGTGTGTGAAAATCCTAGTTTCTGAAATACCCAAACCACCCCGTCTAGCCATATCTGCACCTCTTGACCGTATCTGCATGCTTTTATGCATTGAGTTGCTGCCACATGATTGGTTGATTAGATACTTGCATAAACGAGCAGGTGTACAGGGGTACCTAATAAAGTGGCCACTGAGTGCATATTATTCCTTCAGTGCTTCAATGTATAATGTGCTGGATTGGGTCTTTGGCATTCAGATTCCAATAAGACCACCTCTTCTGAGGTGTCTCAAGACAGATTGAGCAAATTGATTGCTCTTTAGAAAGAAAATGGTCAACTAAATGACATTTTCCTTGTATTCTATGGTGTACACAGGTAATCAGGACCACAGTCTCCATGAGAGGAAAGGTTAAAAGTCACTAGCAACAGAAGTTGTCTATTGATAGTGATCATTGAGATACAAATTGTTTTGTCTGACCTGATGGACCCTCCAGGTCACCAGTGCAGTTTTTTTAAGTGAAACATCATTCCATATTTATAACACCTTTTATGGCCTCATCATATCCCAAAGCATTTCCTTCCATCAATGTGTGGTCACTTTGTAATGTGGAAAATATGAAAACAGAAAACCTACAGCACAATACAGGCCTTTCGGCCCACAAAACTGTGCCGAACATGTCCCTACCTTAGAACTACCTAGGCTTTACCCATAGCCCTCTATTTTTCTAAGCTCCATGTACCCATCCAGGAGTCTCTTAAAAGACCCTATCATTTCTGCCTCCACCACCGTCACCAGCAGCCCATTCCACGCTCTCACCACTCTGCGTAAAAAAACTTACCCTTGACATCTCCTCAGCAAGATTCCACAAGGTTCAATGTAATTGTGACTGGATAATCTACTGTTGTAATGTTGATTGTAGGATAAATATTGACCAAGTCACTGGTGACATCTCTTCCACCCTGCAATACAGGAATCCTTTTATATCCACTCAAGAGAGCAAATGGAGTCTTCCTTTATTGCCCCTTCCAAAACTAATAACCCCTCTTATGATACAACACTACCTTGAGCTTCAGGTGAATGGCTATCTAAAGTGCTGAAGGGAGAAAATTGAAACCAGTTAAAAGCAGTTAAAATTATTTTCTAAATGTGTTCCTTTTAGGTAAAGATGTTGTATCAAAAAATAACTGAAGTGACTGAGTCACTCAGGGAACACTGGATGGAGAGAACGAACTTCGTTGGAAAGCATGTAATTAAAAAGGCTGACCTGGAAGTGTATAAGAAGATGTGTTACAAGGTTCTACAGTTTATTTTCTTAACTGTTTTTAAGTTATTGCAGTCTTTGAGAGTTAAAACCAAGTTGTGTATTAATTGTATTAATCTTCTTGTGTACTAATTCCAAATACTGTATTATGTAGCTGAGGAACCATCACTGTATTGTGAGCCATAATATAGGACAGAATAGGTCTGAGAAGGATGGATCTGAAAATGGTTGAAAAAATTCCTCACACTGAATGAGGAGATAAACACTTAAAACAAATAGGAGTGTAGTGGAGGGAAATGTGCAATACAACATGTGACTATTTTTAATCCAGGTGACAAGGGCTTGCATTTCTCAACTGCCATATCCACACACTTGCGAATATCTGTGAATACAAAATGCAGGCAGAGCTTATTTATTCCCTCAGTTCAAATCCCCCTGTGGACATGAGGCATAAGGCAGGAGTGGAATTAGGCCATTCGGCCCATCGAGTCTGCTCGCCCATTCTATCATGGCCGATTTATTATCCCTCTCAACCTCATTCTCCTGCCTTCTCCCCATAACCTTTGTGTTAGTTGTTAACGCAAATGACACATTTCACTGTGTGTTTCGATGTACGTGACAAACAAAGCTAAAGCTGAAATCAATGACCTTTCATCAGAACAGCCTTTCCAACTATTATTTTGATTCTGCTCAGTGGAATCTGACCTGCTATAGAAATGGAACAAGCTTGGCATAGCACAGAGAAAAACATCACAATTGAAGTTTCTCATGGAGAACATGTCCCCAGATTGCTCTCCACTTGCTTCTGAAAATGTTCCCAGCTTGCTCAGTGCAAACAGGATTAATTTTAAACTAAACATAACCGAGAGTTGTTGAACCATACCACCATCCTCTGGAGACAGTGAAAACTAATTTGCAGAAAAATAGAAAAAAAAACATATAAATTCACGACCCAGTAAAGGGATGGAGTTGAAGCCATTTCCGATTCAATCCCAAACTGTGTTTCCAGGTAAGGCTGGAGATTAAGAGGCGGAAGGACATTGGGCTGGAGCTTGAAGAAATCCTGGACAAACAGCAACAACTATTCCAGGCAGACTGGAACCATCGAGAGGAACATCACATCACCTTCAGTGTAGCCCTGAGAGAAGCGGTCAGATTATTGGAAGAACCTCTGGACCATGAGGAGAACACAGCAATGGAAACCAGCCCAGTCAATCAGCGGTATTTAGTTTTCACTCTTGTACAAAGAAGTAGCTGTAACACAAGCGTTTATTGTCACTTTTTGTCTGAAGGTCACCATGTTAGTGCTATATTTCCAGCATTCACTTTCATTCTTTACGGCAGGAAGATAGGAACAGCAGTAGGTCAGGTATATCCTTGATACTGTTCACTGTTCTGTAAGTCATTTAGATCTGAACTGCTTTGTGCCCCAAGTCCACCTTTGTCCCACAAACCCCACTGCCAAAGGTCCATTGATTCAAGTCTTTGATGTTTCAGTTGACGTAACATCCCAACCCCTGCCCTGTCCCCAGTCCAACACCTACAGGAGGAGAGGGCTCCAAGTTTACACTCCCCACCGTACAAATAAATGCTTCCTCATCTTTATGCTAATTGGCCAGCTCATTTCAAGATGAACACTATCATGTTCTGGAGCAATACTGAGGCACTGGAGGAACTCAGTAGGTCAGGCAGCATCTGTGGAGGGAAATGGACAGAGGACAAGGAAGCAACACATGCAGAGCACAGGGAGAATGTGCAAGGTCTGTTGTCACCGATTAACAGAACTCTGAAAACTCACACTCGTTCCTCAATCACACTTTATTTACTTGTATCATAAGGACGTCCATTTAAAACAGCCCCAACTACCTGCACAGGGTCTGTATCCGGCCATTTCCCTGCCTATTCATGCCTAAGTGCCTCTTAACCATTGCTGCCGTAACTGCTTCCACTATCTCCCCAGAAGGCATGTTCCATGTAACTGCCACATTGTTGTCACCAATTAACTGCACTCATTCCTCAATCACACTTCACTTACTCGTGCACAAGGAGAACACTATGGCCCCTGTCACCAAACTGCTTTGACATTTGAACAGAGAAATCTGTGTTTTATACAGAATTGACTGGCAGCTGCAGTTATTTACCATTTGGTAAGCTATCTATATACTACTAAAACTCTCATGGTCTGTTTGTGACCTCCAATTAGCGCAAACGGTGCTTTACAGCGGGCACTTTTTTGGCTAAATCAAATTAAAATGCGCTAACTTGCAGAATGCAGGCAAAGTTCAAGGTTATATATGCGTATAAAATTGCTCATTCGCCAAAAATCAACAGACTGGCTTTCACCCGAGACTCGATCAGCCATCATGGAAATCGGGACGCGACAGCACGACGCACGCACACAGCCAGCCTCAGCAGCAACACCTACTGGAGCAAAAGGGCAGGACAGCTCTATTTCAAGGGGTCACATTCTGCTAATCACCATGTGCAGGATTGGGACAGATCTAACTGCCTCCCATCAATAAGAGACAATTAAATCTCATTGTAATGACGTACTTTGAGACACCCATAAAACCCTTTGCTGCAGGCAAAGGACAGCGGTGACTATATCACATCCATTTAGGAGAGCGCCAACCACATCATCAAGAATAATAGAAACATAGAAAATAGGTGCAGGAGTAGGCCATTCGGCCCTTCGAGCCTGCACCGCCATTTATTATGATCATGGCTGATCTTCCAACTCAGAACACTGTACCAGCCTTCCCTCCATACCCCCGATCCCTTTAGCCACAAGGGCCATATCTAACTCCCTCTTAAATATAACCAATGAACTGGCCTCAACTGTTTCCTGTGGCAGAGAATTCCACAGATTCACCACTCTCTGTGTGAAGAAGTTTTTCCAAATCTCGGTCCTAAAAGGCTGCCCCTTTATCCTCAAACTGTGACCCCTCGTTCTAGACTTCCCCAACATCAGGAACAATCTTCCTGCATCTAGCCTGTCCAATCCCTTTAGGATTTTATACGTTTCAATCAGATCCCCCCTCAATCTTCTAAATTCCAACGAGTACAAGCCCAGTTCATCCAGTCTTTCTTCATATGAAAGTCCTGCCATCCCAGGAATCAATCTAGTGAACCTTCTTTGTACTCCCTCTATGGCAAGGATGTCTTTCCTCAGATTAGGGGACCAAAACTGCACACAATACTCCAGGTGTGGTCTCACCAAGGCCTTGTACGACTGCAGTAGTACCTCCCTGCTCCTGTACTCGAATCCTCTCGCTATAAATGCCAGCATACCATTCGCCTTTTTCACCGACTGCTGTACCTGCATGCCCACTTTCAATGACTGGTGTATAATGACACCCAGGTCTCGTTGCACCTCCCCTTTTCCTAATCGACCACCATTCAGATAATAATCTGTTTTCCTATTTTTGCCACCAAAGTGGATAACTTCACATTTATCCACATTAAATTGCATCTGCCATGAATTTGCCCACTCACCCAACCTATCCAAGTCACTCTGCATCGACTTAGCATCCTCCTCACAGCTAACACTGCCGCCCAGCTTCGTGTCATCCGCAAACTTGGAGATGCTGCATTTAATTCCCTCATCCAAGTCATTAATATATATTGTAAACAACTGGGGTCCCATCACTGAGCCTTGCGGTACCCCACTAGTCACTGCCTGCCATTCTGAAAAGGTCCCGTTTATTCCCACTCTTTCCTTCCTGTCTGCTAACCAATTCTCCATCCACATCAATACCTTACCCCCAATACCGTGTGCTTTAAGTTTGCACACTAATCTCCTGTGTGAGACCTTGTCAAAAGCCTTTTGAAAATCCAAATATACCACATCCACTGGTTCTCCCCTATCCACTCTACTAGTTACATCCTCAAAAAATTCAATGAGATTCGTCAGACATGATTTTCCTTTCACAAATCCATGCTGACTTTGTCCGATGATTTCACCGCTTTCCAAATGTACTGTTATCACATCTTTGATAACTGACTCCAGCAGTTTCCCCACCACCGACGTTAGGCTAACCGGTCTATAATTCCCCAGTTTCTCTCTCCCTCCTTTTTTAAAAAGTGGGGTTACATTAGCCACCCTCCAATCCTCAGGAACTAGTCCAGAATCTAACGAGTTTTGAAAAATTATCACTAATGCATCCACTATTTCTTGGGCTACTTCCTTAAGCACTCTGGGATGCAGACCATCAAGCCCTGGGGATTTATCTGCCTTCAATCCCTTCAATTTACCTAACACCACTTCCCTACTAACATGTATTTCGCTCAGTTCCTCCATCTCACTGGACCCTCTGTCCCCTAGTATTTCTGGAAGATTATTTATGTCCTCCTTAGTGAAGACAGAACCAAAGTAATTATTCAATTGGTCTGCCATGTGCTTGCTCCCCATAATCAATTCACCTGTTTCTGTCTGCAGGGGACCTACATTTGTCCTTACCAGTCTTTTCCTTTTTACATATCTATAAAAGCTTTTACAGTCCGTTTTTATGTTCCCCGCCAGTTTTCTCTCATAATCTTTTTTCCCCTTCCTAATTAAGCCCTTTGTCCTCCTCTGCTGAACTCTGAATTTCTCCCAGTCCTCAGGGGAGCCACTTTCTCTGGCTAATTTGTATGCTTCTTCTTTGGAATTGATACTATCCCTAATTTCTCTTGTCAGCCACGGGTGCACTACCTTCCTTGATTTATTCTTTTGCCAAACTGGGATGAACAATTGTTGTAGTTCATCCATGCAACCTTTAAATGCTTGCCATTGCATATCCACCGTCAATCCTTTAAGTGTCATTTGCCAGTCTATCTTAGCTAATTCACGTCTCATACCTTCAAAGTTACCCCTCTTTAAGTTCAGAACCTTTGTTTCTGAATTAACTATGTCACTCTCCATCTTAATGAAGAATTCCACCATATTATGGTCACTCTTACCCAAGGGGCCTCTCACGACAAGATTGCTAATTAACCCTTCCTCATTGCTCAAAACCCAGTCCAGAATAGCCTGCTCTCTGGTTGGTTCCTCGACATGTTGGTTCAAAAAACCATCCCGCATACATTCCAAGAAATCCTCTTCCTCAGCACCTTTACCAATTTGGTTCACCCAATCTACGTGTAGATTGAAGTCACCCATTATAACTGCTGTTCCTTTATTGCACACATTTCTAATTTCCTGTTTAATACCATCTCCGACCTCACTACTACTGTTAGGTGGCCTGTACACAACTCCCACCAGCGTCTTCTGCCCCTTAGTGTTACGCAGCTCTACCCATATCGATTCCACATCTTCCCGGCTTATGTCCTTCCTTTCTATTGTGTTAATCTCCTCTTTAACCAGCAACGCCACCCCACCTCCCCTTCCTTCATGTCTATCCCTCCTGAATATTGAATATCCCTGAATGTTGAGCTCCCATCCTTGGTCACCCTGGAGCCATGTCTCTGTGATCCCAACTATATCATAATCATTAATAACAATCTGCACTTTCAATTCATCCACCTTATTACGAATGCTCCTTGCATTGACACACAAAGCCTTCAGGCGCTCTTTTACAACTCTCTTAGCCCTTATACAATTATGTTGAAAAGTAGCCCTTTTTAATGCTTGCCCTGGATTTGTCGGCCTGCCACTTTTACTCTTCTCCTTAGTACTTCTTGCTTCTACCCTCATTTTACACCCCTCTGTCTCTCTGCACTGGTTCCCATCCCCCTGTTGTGAACTAACCTCCTCTCGCCTAGCCTCTTTAATTTGATTCCCACCCCCCAACCATTCTAGTTTAAAGTCACCTCAGTAGCCCACGCTAATCTCCCTGCCAGGATATTGGTCCCCCTAGGATTCAAGTGTAACCCGTCCTTTTTGTACAGGTCACACCTGCGCCAAAAGAGGTCCCAATGATCCAAAAACTTGAATCCCTGCCCCCTGCTCCAATCCCTCAGCCACGCATTTATCCTCCACCTCATCGCATTCCTACTCTCACTGTCGCGTGGCACAGGCAGTAATCCCGAGATTACTACCTTTGCGGTCCTTTTTCTCAACTCCCTTCCTAGCTCCCTACATTCTCCTTTCAGGACCTCTTCCCTTTTCCTACCTATGTCATTGGTACCTATATGTACCACGACCTCTGGCTCCTCACCCTAGCACTTCAGGATATCTTGGACACGATCAGAAATATCCCGGACCCTGGCACCAGGGAGGCAAACTACCATCCGGGTCTCTGGACTGCGTCCACAGAATCGCCTATCTGACCCCCTTACTATCGAGTCCCCTATCACAACTGCCCTCCTCTTCCTTCCCCTACCCTTCTGAGCTACAGGGCCAGACTCTGTGCCGGAGGCACGGCCACTGTCGCTTCCCCCGGGTAAGCTCCTTTGGTGTTAGTGCTTCGTATCTTCTATCCAGCATTAGGGTAAAAATGGTCAGCCTAATTATGCCACACGGAAAGGGGAGGGAGACATTATGGTCAAGAGATAACGCCAAACGTTGTCGGGAAGTGGCAAGGAGAGGGAAAGAACAAGAATCAGATGAGGCCAGGGCCGCACGACTCCGGGATCAAAGAGTCAGGACAAAAAAAGATGAGGGAAGAAGAGACAGAGGAGGAGAGGCATGCACGTCTCCAGGATCAGAGACAAACAACAAACAGCAGAAGAGCTGAAGAGATGGGGGATGAAAGGACTGCACTTCTCCAGAATGACAATGAGAGGCACAAGGGTGGCAGATAAACCAGAAATGATGCTATCAAGGGTGCCCTTCGTTAAACGAGGAGGAACTATATTTGCTTGGTTACGTGTCGTTCTTCTTTAATAAACTGAGGTTTTCTACTTCAGTT
The DNA here is from genome assembly GCF_030028105.1 of Mobula birostris. Classification (NCBI taxonomy): domain Eukaryota; kingdom Metazoa; phylum Chordata; class Chondrichthyes; order Myliobatiformes; family Myliobatidae; genus Mobula; species Mobula birostris. The sequence goes on from NC_092389.1 coordinate 3,251,951, forward strand.
TCCAAAGCAAAGCGATACCAATAGCATTCAGGAAAATTTAATGTTCATTCTGGTCACATCAGACTGTGCTACCCTTCTCTCAAAGAGTGTCCCAACGGATCACCCTGTTGTCTAGTGTATGTTCAAATTCCTTACTTCCGAGATCAATCGCCATCCACAGTACAGGTGGTAAAGCTGACAACTGATGGTACTTTGAATTTAGTAAAGCACAGGTGGTGTGTGTGTTTCACATCCTTCTGTTACACACTTGGCTCTAGTAAGTGAAACGGTTCCGGTAACCTACTATGCAAAGAGAAGTTATGCTCGTCAAAGACCTTGCGTGCCTGGGCTGTCTGCAGTCTATCCTTACCTGGACGTTATGTTAACCCTTGTCTTATCACAATTTCCATAACTCCACACGTATAGTCTCTGAGGTCAGGACTGACAGCAACTGTGAGGTAGTGCCTTTCCTACCTGTGCCATTGCCCTGCCCTTTATAAATCAGTACTGATTGGCACTGTGACATAGATGTTCATTCTGTACAGTTTGTCAGTAACAAATTGTCCTACTGGTGCTCTTCTGAGATGTGATATTGGAATGTATTGGCGATTGAGGAATGTGAGTCAGGGATCTTCATTCTGTACTGGGCAGATTTACCAGGAGGAGACCCACACTTAACACCTAAAGTGGAAGCATTCTTGCCTTCATATTCACGGTCCTCACTTTAATAAGGAGAATAGAAAATGAAAAAAACAGAAACAAATATGATCTTGCATTTCCAACTTACTCTGATGTTCTCTCTCAGAGATTCAGAACAGGTTGAAGCATTATTATTACAAATGTCGGATGCCATCGCAAAGGAGTGTGAGCGACTGAGTGTCTGGTCTGTGCTGGGGAAAGGAATGGGAGCCCAACTTGTGGAAAAGGAGACTTTGAAAGTTCTCTCCAAAGAGGAATTAATTGGTAAGAAAATTTCTATCAGAATCGTGGAACTAATAATGCAGATGGAAGCCATTCAGTCCAGCAAATCAATGCCAGCCCACATCAAAGCAATCCCATCAGTCCCATTCACCTGCTCTCCACATCTCCCCAAAGTGAGATTACTGGAATTGAATGCAATATACTAATTGTAATAGCTTCCACACCACTGTTATGAGACTCTCGAAGAGACCTCTTACACACTAAAGATGAACTCTTAATCGCTTTATCTACTTTGTCCTGTTTCTCGCACCTGCACCACTCCTGCCCTGTAACTGTAGCATTGTATTTGACATCACACATGCATCATGGTTCTGGATTCTGCCCCCTTCCTTTCCAGTCCTGATGAAGGATCTCAGCCCAAAACATCGACTGTTTATATGCCTCCTTTGATGTTACCTGACTTGCCGAGTTCCTCCAGCATTTTGTGTGTGTTGCTCAAGATTTCCAGCATCTGCAGAATCTCTTGTGCTTATATTGTTTTTTTTTCCATTTTAATACTTAATTGTTCTTATGTGTGGAAGGGTATGTCTGGAAGGCAAACAACAACTTTTCACTTTACAGTAACTCCATACAAGTGACAATAATACACTATTTAGCAATTACCAATTTAGCCAGCTTGATACAGGGTTAACATACCTCAGTTTTGCGTCCAGAAGTTCATTTTGACAAAACTGTGTGCTACTGCATGGGTGATAGCAAACCGAACGCCTCGATCTACATTGTGGAACAGGCTGTTGTACTTGTATTCTGTTCTCACCTGATATGCTTTGGATGAAGGAGAATTGCAAAGGGCCTTTAATCCAAGTTGACGACAAAAATGAAGTTAACTTTCCTGTAGTCAGTTGAACTATCTTTCAGAAGTAGAGTTCAATGCATGACTTAAGTCACATTATGCACTGAGGTCACAGTGGAGTACAAACTCCTTGTAACCCACTTTCCCATCACCTTCTTGTTCTGATTTCAAGATTAGATTAGATTATGAGGACACTCAGTCCTCGTTTATTGTCATTTAGAAATGCATGCGTTAAAAAATGATACAACGTTCCTCCAGAATGATATCACAAGAAAACACAGGACAAACCAAGACTAAAACTGACAAAACCACATAATTATAACATATAGTTACAACAGTGCAAAGCAATACTGTAATTTGATAAAGAGCAGACCATAGGCACGGTAAAAAAAAAAGTCTCAAAGTCCCGATAGACTCATCATCTCACGCAGATGGTAGAAGGGAGGAACTCTCCCCGCCATGAACCTCCAAGCGCCGCCAACTTCCAGCACCATTGGAAGCACCCGACTGCAGCGGACTGAGTCCATCCGAAAACTTCAAGCCTCCAACCAGCCCCTCCGAGCACTATCCTCTGCCGAGTGCTTCGACCCTGCCACAGCCGCCGAGCAACAAGCAAAGCCAAGGACTCGGGGGCCTTCTCTGCAAATTCTGGACCACACAGCAGCAGCAGCGAAGCAGGCATTTCAGAAGTTTCACCAGATGTTCCTCTGTTCTCTCACGTCCATCTTCATCAAATCAGGATTGTGCACAGCACCCTACTTGACAAATAACGGACATCGCCACCGGAGTGGCCGCTGTGAGCTGCATTGTGCCATCATCTTCTCCTCCCTCCAGATGAGGTCTTCCGTTCCAGGACATCTCAATTTTTCCTTTGTTGAGAAGAATGTCTCCCCTTTTGCAATGGTTAATAGAGCCCACTCTTGTATCTCTGTTATTCCTCATACTTCTCTTCTCGCCCCACCTCCCTCCAGACCACCGCTCCCCAAAGTTCTATCCCACTGCTGCCCTTCCAGTTCCATCTCTGCCACAAACTTCCTGTCCACCAGGATATAGTGCTGATGAAATTACACTCAGTAGCCACTTTATTAGGTATAGAAGTGTATTTCTATATGTTCGCGATCGGCTGCTGCTGTAGCCCATCCACTTCAAAGTTCAACGTGTTGTACATTCAGAGCTGCTCTTCTGCACACCACTGTTGTAGTGTCTGGTCGTTTCAGTTACTGTCATCCTAAACTAGTCTAATCATTCTCCTCTAACCTCTCTCATTTACAGGGCACTTTTGCCCCCAAAGAACTGCTACTCACTGGATTTTTTTTTGTTTTGTTTTTGTTTTTTGCACTATTCTCTGTAAACTTGAGCTACTGTTGGATGTGAAAATCCCACGAAATCAGGAGTTTCTGAGATACTCAAACCACCTCATCTGGCACCAACAATCAGTCAATCAGTTAATCACTTAGATCATATTTCTTCCCCATTCTAATGTTTGGTCTGAACAAAACTGAACCTCTTGACCATGTCTGCATGCTTTTATTGCAGTGAGTTGCTGCCACATGATTGGCTGATTAGATATTTGCATTAACGAGCAGATGTACAGGTGTACCTAATAAAGTGGCCACTGAGTGGATTAACTGTTTTTGAAACTATGACTTACTGTAACAGGAGCTGATAGAGACCATGGACTCCTCCAGGTGGATCAGCTGACGGGGCTGCTCACTCCAAGTCCTGACGTTGTTATGCTTTTAGACAATAAATACACCATGCCTGTGCCCGACAGCTTCTTCCTTCACCCTCAGACTGGACGAGTGCTCCCCATGGCTGGTAACGTGTGTTATGACACCAGGAGGTCCTGTCTCCTTCCTGTCACAGACTCAGCAACAGGTCAGTTCCCTGAACCAAAAGAAAACAATCGTCAAACTTTGAAAAGAAAATGCATCTCAAAGGCTGTTAGCACAGCAAATCACACTGTGAACCACCAGCAAGGATTTATGCTTAGCTCTATATTATGTAATGGAATATTAGCCAACAGAATATTTATCATTCACTCCCAGAAAGTATGATGAATGTCACCTGTTCCCAACTATCCCAGAGATGAGTTGCTTGCAAGGGCAGTTCCAGAGTGAAGTAAGCGTTTAATTGGAGTAAGAGGAAATATGAGGCTATCAGGCAGGAACTTGGAAGCATAAATTGGGAACAGATGTTCTCAGGGAAATGTACAGAAGAAATGTGGCAAATGTTCAGGGGATATTTGCACGGAGTTCTGCATAGGTACATTCCAATGAGACAAGGAAAGGATGGTAGGGTATAGGAACCATGATGTACAAAGGTTGTTGAAAATCTAGTCAAGAAGAAAAGAAAAGCTGACGAAGGGTTCAAAAAACTAGGTAATGATAGAAATCTAGAAGCTTATAAGGCTAGCTGGAAGGAGCTTAAGAATGAAATTAGGAGAGCCAGAAGTGGCCACGAGAAGGCCTTGGTGGACAGGATTAAGGAAAACCCCAAGGCATTCTACAAGTATGTGAAGAGCAAGAGGATAAGATGTGAAAGAATAGGACCTATCAAGTGTGACAGTGGGAAAGTGTGTATGGAACCGGAGGAAATAGCAGAGGTACTTAATGAATACTTTACTTCAGTATTCACTATGGAAAAGGATCTTGGCGATTGTAGTGATGACTTGCAGTGGATTGAAAAGCTTGAGCATGTAGATATTAAGAAAGAGGATGTGCTGGAGCTTTTGGAAAGCATCAAGTTGGATAAGTCACTGGGACTGGACGAGATGTACCCCAGGCTACTGTGGGAGGTGAGGGAGGAGATTGCTGAGCCTCTGGCAATGATCTTTGCATCATCAATGAGGACGGGAGAGGTTCCAGAGGATTGGAGGGTTGCAGATGTTGTTCCATTATTCAAGAAAGGGAGTAGAGATAGCCCAGGAAATTATAGACCAATGAGTCTTACTTCAGTGGTTGGTAAGTTGATGGAGAAGATCCTGAGAGGCAGGATTTATGAACATTTAGAGAGGCATAATATGATTAGAAATAGTCAGCATGGCTTTGTCAAAGGCAGGTCATGCCTTACGAGCCTGATTGAATTTTTTGAGGATGTGCCTAAACACATTAATGAAGGTAGAGCAGTAGATGTAGTGTATATGGATTTCAGCAAGGCATTTGATAAGGTACCCCATGCAAGGCTTATTGAGAAAGTAAGGAGGCATGGGATCCAAGGGGACCTTGCTTTGTGGATCCAGAATTGACTTGCTCACAGAAGGCAAAGAGTGGTTGTAGACGGGTCATATTCTGCATGGAGGTCGGTGACCAGTGGTGTGCCTTATGACAATAGGCTGAGTGAAATCGTCCTTTTTTCCTTGGAACAACAGAGGACAAGAGGTGACCTGATAGAGGTGCATAAGATAATGAGAGACACTGATCGTGTGGATAGTCAGTGGCTTTTTCCCAGGGCTGAAATGGCTAGCATGAGAGGACATCATTTTAAGGTGCTTGGAAGTAGGTACAGAGGACATGTCGAGGGTAAGTTTTTTACGCAGAGAGTGTTGAGTGCGTGGAATGGGCTGCCGACGACGATGGTGGAGGCAGATACAATAGGGTCCTTTAAAAGACTCCTGGATAGGTACATGGAGCTGAGAAAAATAGAGGGTATGGGTAACCCTAGGTAATTTCTAAGGTAAAGACATGTTCTGCACAGCTTTGTGGGCTGAAGGGCCTGTATTGTGCTGTAGGTTTTCTATGTTCCTATGTTTAAAGATTTAAATATAATGGAGGGTGTGGAGTTTGGTGTAGATCCAACCTCCAGCACCCCAGGTAAAGACATCACGTTTCTTCCTCTGAACCTAGTGAGATCTTACAATAATCTTGTGGTTTGTTATTAAGCTTAATAGTTTATTTCAGATTCCATTTTTTCAATTTAAGTTCCCTATCTACCATGTAAGGATTGAGACACATGGTTCCAGGCCATTGGCCCAGGCCTATCAATTCTAATAACTTAACCAGCAGGTTAACAATACAACTGACAAGTGATGGGAATGGGTTTTCACCACCAACCAGATGGAGGATATAACCGTAAGCTTGTCCTAGGATCATAAAATAACATGGCATAGAAGGATGCCATTCAGTCCACCATCATGATGCTAGCTCTTTGAGAGAGAGATATCCAGTTTACTCATGCCATGTCCTTTCTAGGTGATCCTGAAAATGCATCCCTCCATTCAATTTGTTTTTGAAAGTTAGTTTCAAAATCTTCTACCAACAACCTATCAAGCAACAGTCTTCTGCACACCGCTGTTGTAACATGTGGTTATTTGAGTTACTGTCACCTTCCTGTCAGCTTGAACCAGTCTGGCCATTCTCCTCTGACCTCTCTCATTAACAAGGTGTTTTCACCCATATAACTGCTGTTCACTAGATGTTTTTATTTTGTTTTTCACACCATTCTCTGTAAACTCTAGACGGTTGTGTGTGAAAATCCCAACAGATCAGCAGTTTCTGAGATACTTGAACCACCCCATCTAGCATCAGCAATCATTCCACAGTCAAAGTCACTTAGATCACATCTCTTCCCCATTCTGATGTTTGGTCTGAACAACAACTGAACCTCTTGACCATGTCTGCATGTGCAGATAAGCATTAAAGTGCTGCCATGTGATTTGGCTGTTTAGATATTTGCATTAAGGAGCAGATGTACAGGTGTACCTAATAAAGTGGCCACTCAGTGTATGTCTCTGTTAAAGCAGAGTCTGATAGGTTTTTGATTATTGGGATGTCAAAGGTTATAAGAAGAAGGCAGATGAATGGGGTTGAGAGGGATGATAAATCACTTCTGATAGGCCACAATAACGGGCCGAATGGCCAAAGTCTGCTCCCATGTCTTATGGATTAATTGTCTTATGGTCTTACTTTTTGTTCTTCAATTCTTAGGTGTGGTTTACCAGAGTGAGGAGAATTTGATTCCATATGTACCGTACCCACTGTGTCCAGAGGCCAGTCTCCCTCAGAAGCTACATCAGAGTGATGTGAAATTGGGAGGACCAACGCCAGATCCAGAGACGGGAATTAGAGTGCCGGTCATAGCCATGACTATTCACCTGCAGACTGGCTTGGTCCATCCTCTAGGGGGGACCTATATCAGCCCGATCACAAGAATGTTGGCACCAATTGAACTGGGTGCTCCAATGGTCTGCAAGAAGACTGGTCAGATGGTACCCATCATAGGGGTTGGTCTGAACATCACAACAGGTAAACATAATGGTCCTATTAGATGTGGATAGCAACAGTAGTAAATGCACAGTTGTGTCTCAAAGTGTGGTGACTCACACCAGAAGATTTGAGGGAGACTATAGATGACAAAGAAGGTGGATGTTGCACAGGGCATAGTGCAGATTATCCTAACTGGTTGCATTGCAACCAGGTACGGAAGCACCAATGGAAAAGTCTACAGAAGGCGGTGAATACAGCCCAGTCCATCACAGGCAAAGCTGTTTCCATTGCAGAGTCACTGGTAAATTGTAATCACATGGATTACACTACAGAGAAAGTCATTGCTTTCCATACAGCAAACAACAGGAATTCTGCAGATGCTGGAAATTCAAGCAACACACATCAAAGTTGCTGGTGAACGCAGCAGGCCAGGCAGCATCTCTAGGAAGAGATACAGTCGACGTTTCGGGCCAAGACCCTTCGTCAGGACAGTGCAGAATACAGCTTACAGTTATAGAGAACGCGTAGTGCAGGCAGACAGGTAGAATAGGTCCTGAAGAGAGATTTTAGGGAGCTAGGTAGAAAGCTGAAAAGCAGGACCTCCGGGGTAGTAATCTCTGGATTGCTTCCTGTGCCACAATCCAGTGAGGGTAAGAATAGGATGATTTGACAGGTGAATGCATGGCTGAGGAACAAGTTCAGGGAGCAGGGGTTCAGATTTCTGGATCATTGGGATCTCTTTTGGGGGAGGTATGACCTGTACAAAGGGACAGGTTGCACCTGAACCTAATCATGCTGAGGATGAGGTAGCTGGTAAACAAACAGAGGCAATGTGTAGTGAGGAGAGGCTGTTGATGGGGCAAAATGGCAGTCAACAGAATGAGTTTCAATGTGAAAGGCAGACAAAATCAAAAAGAGTGAATACAAGACTTAAGGTGTTATATTTGAATGTGTGCAGTATACGGACTAAGGCAGACGAACTTGTAGCACGTAGAACTATAGAACACTACAGCAGCGGTCCCCAACCACTGGGCTGCAAAGCATGTGCTACCAGGCCGTGAGGAAACGATATGATTTGGCGATATGAGTCAGCTGCACCTTTCCTCATTCCCTGTCACGCCCACTGTTGAGCTTGAACACACGCAAGGTCATTACCCGCGCGTCATCCATGTCAGCGCGGGAAGAAGATCAACTCCTCAAGCTTGCAGATGACGGCAGGCTGTAAAGTATGTTTGACATAACATCTCTGCCGGCATTCTGGATCAAAGTCAAGGTTAAATATCCTGAGATAGCCACGAAAGCACTGAAAACGTTGCTTCCATTTCCAACATATCTCTGCAATGAATGCAGCGAAAACTAAATTGCGGAATAGACTGGACATAAGGATCCTCCTTCGAGTATCGCTGTCTCCCATCACCCCTCGATAGGACCGTCTTGCTGCAGGAAAACAAGCCCAGGGCCCCCAATGATTCAACGATATTGGTGTGTTGCAATGATTTTATATGTTCATACGAGGAAAATATGTGCTGTGTGTTTCATATCCAAACGTTACTTAAAATGTTATGATGCTATTGACTTATAAGTGACTTGTATAACCATATAACAATTACAGCACGGAAACAGGCCATCTCTGCCCTTCTAGTCCGTGCCAAACTCTTACTCTCACCTAGTCCCACCGACCTGCACTCAGCCCATAAACCTCCATTCCTTTCCTGTCCATATAGCTATCCAATTTTTCTTTAAATGATAATATCGAACCTGCCTCTACCACTTCTACTGGAAGCTCGTTCAACACTTACTTCAAGCTCCCCGTCCTCCCCTGATAATTGACTTATCACTATATTCATGCAAGGAAAATATGCGCTGTGTGTTTAATATTAAATTCGTTAGATAAACCCTTTTAGAAATGAAATTGAGTGTATTAGCCACTTATCACCTATATTCCGGTCGTGATTAACAACCCCCCCCCACCCCCGAACAGAACCGCCAAAAACAATTTGCAGGGGAAAAAAATCGGCAGGTACACGCATGCGCACCGGTGCCCGCGCAAGGCTTCATGGTCATTATAGTCTTTCTCGGGGTAAACACAACGTTTTGACTGCTACTCTTGTTCCGTTGGCAACCCTACCCCACCCCCCCAACCCCGGGGTCGGCCAGTCCGCAAGAATATTGTCAATATTAAACCGGTCCGCAGTGCAAAAAAGGTTGGGAACCCCTGCACTACAGCACAGAAAACAGGCTATTCGGCCCTTCTAGTCTGTGCCAAAACATTATTCCGCTAGTCCCATTGACCTGCACCCAATCCATAACCCTCCAGATCTCTCCCATCCATGTACCTATCCAATTTATTCTTAAAACTTAAGAGTGAGCCCGCATTTACCATGTCAGATGGCAGCTCGTTCCACACTCCCACCACTCTCTGAGTGAAGAAGTTCCCCCTAATAGAAACCATAGAACCATAGAAACTACAGCACAGAAACAGGCCTTTTGGACCTTCTTGGCTGTGCCAAACCATTTTCTGCCTAGTCCCACTGACCGGCACACGGACCATATCCCTCCATACACCTCCCATCCATGTATCTGTCCAATTTATTCTTAAATGTTAAAAAAGAACCCGCATTTACCACCTCGTATGGCAGCTCATTCCATACTCCCACCACTCTCTGTGTGAAGAAGCCCCCCCTAATGTTCCCCCTAAACCTTTCCCCTTTCACCCTAAAGCCATGTCCTCTCGTATTTATCTTTCCTAATCTAAGTGGAAAGAGCCTATTCACATTTACTCTGTCTATACCCCTCATAATTTTGTAAACCTCCATCAAATCTCCCCTCATTCTTCTATGCTCCAAGGAATAACGTCCTAACCTGTTCAATCTTTCCCTGTAACTCAACTCCTGAAGACCCGGCAACATCCTAGTAAATCTTCTCTGCACTCTTTCAATCTTACTGATATCCTTCCTATAGTTAGGTGACCAGAACTATACACAATACTCCAAATTTGGCCTCACCAATGCCCTATACAACCTCCCCATAACATCCCAACTCCTATTCTCAATACTTTGATTTATGAATGCCTGGGTACCAAAAGCCTTCTTTACAACCCTGTCTACCTGTGACGCCACTTTCAGGGAATTATGTATCTGAACTCCCAGATCTCTTCGTTCCTCCACACTCCTCAGTGCCCTACCATTTACTGTGTATGTCCTACCTTGATTTGTCCTTCCAAAATGCAACACCTCACACTTGTCTGCATTAATTTCCATCTGCCATTTTCTGGTCCATTTTTCCAGTTGGTCCAGATCTCTCTGCAAACTTTGAAAGCATTCCTCACTGTCCACAACACCTCCAATCTTAGTGTCATCAGCAAACTTGCTGATCCAATTTACCACATTATTATCTAGATCATTGATATAGACAACAAACAACAACGGTCCCAGCACAGATCCATGAGGCACACCACTAATCACAGGCCTCCAGTCTGATAAGCAATCATCCACTACCACTCTCTGTCTTCTCCCACACAGCCAATTTCAAATCCAGTTTACAACTTCTCCATGGATACCTAGTGTCTGAACCTTCTGATCTAACCTCCCATGTGGGACCTTGTCAAAGGCCTTACTAAAGTCCATGTAGACAACATCCACAGCCTTTCCTTCGTCTACTTTCTTGGTAACCTCCTCAAAAACTCTACAAGATTTGTTAAACATGATCTACCACACACAAAGCCATGCTGACTATCCTTAATCAGCCCTTGGCTGTCCAAATACTTGTATATCCGATCTCTCAGAACACCTTCCAGTAATTTACCTACTACTGATCTCAGGCTCACCGGCCTGTAATTACCTGGTTTACTTTTGGAGCCTTTTTTAAACAACGGAATAACATGAACTACCCTCCAATCTTCCGACACTGCAGCCGTGGCTAAGGACATTTTAAATATTTCTGCCAGGGCCCCTGCAATTTCTACACTAGTCTCTCTCAAGGATTCGCTGTAAGGCAGCAAGCACCTCCTCCTCTTTAATCTCTATATGTTCCATGACACTGCTGCTTGTTTCCCTTCCTTCCATATACGCTATGCCAGTTTCCTGAGTAAATAATGATGCAAAAAATTGTTTAAGATCTCCCCCATCTCGTGAGGCTCCACACATTGATGACTACTCTGATCTTCTAGGGGACCAATTTTGTCCCTTACTACCCTTTTACTCTTAATATACTTGTAGCAACCCTTCGGGTTTACCTTCACATTATCTGACAAAGCAACCTCATGTCTTCTTTTTGCCTTCCTGATTTCCTTTTTTAGTATTTTCTTACATTTTCTGTACTCTTTAAGTACCTCATTTGTTCCTAGTTGCCTATGCCTGCTATACACCTCTCTCCTTTTCTTAACCAGATCACCAATATCCCTTGAAAACCAAGGTTCCCTGTGCCTGTTGACTTTGCCTTTAATCCTGGCAGGAACATGCAAACTCTTTACTCTCAAAATTTTGCCTTTGAAGGCCTTCCACTTACTAAACACATCCTTGCCAGATAACAACTTATCCCAATCCACTCTTCCTAGACCCATTTTCATTTCCTCAAAATTGGCCCTTCTCCAATTTAGAACCTCAACTCGAGGACCAGACCTATCCTTATCCATAATTAACTTGAAACTAATGACATTATGGTCACTGGACCCAAAATGTTCACCTACACATACTTCTGTCACCTGACCTGTCTGGTTCCCTAACAGGAGATCCAATATTGCATCCTCTCTCGTTGGTACCTCTATATATTGATTTAGAAAACTTTCCTGAACACATTTGACAAACTCCACGCTATCTAACCCTTTCACAGTGTGGGAGTCCCAGTCAATGTGTGGAAAGTTAAAATCCCCTTCTATTTCTGTTTCTTACATCGGTCTGCTATCTCTCTACAGATTTGCTCCTCCCATTCTCTCTGACTATTGGGCGGTCTATAATACAACCCTATTAGTGTGGTCACACCTTTCCCGTTCCTCAGCTCCACCTATATGGCCTCTGTAGACGAGCCCTCCGGGCTGTCCTGTCTACGCACAGCTGTGATATTCTCCCTGACTAGTAATGCCACTCCTCCCCCTTTCATCCCTCCCTCTCTGTCACATCTGAAACAACGGAACCCCGGAACATTAGGCTGCCAGTCCTGCCCCTCCTGCAACCAAGTCTCACTAACAGCAACAATGTCGTAATCTCATGTGTCAATCCACACCCTGAGCTCATCTGCCTTACCTACAGTACTCCTTGCATTGAGATAGATGCACCTGAGAACATTTCTATCACATACAAACCTTTGATTACTGTCCATACTTGCAGTTCTCGCATGACCTTTATCCTCCTCCACCTCACTATCTGCTCTAACTCTCTGGTTCCCCTCTCCCGCCCCCCCCCCCCCCGCCCGGAGCAGCACTAGCAAACCTTCCCACAAGGATGTTAGTCCCCCTCTAGTTCAGGTGCAACCCGTCCCGTCGCAACAGGTCCCACCTTCCCTGGAACAAGCCCCTATTGTCCAGAAACATGAAGCCCTCCCTCCTGCACCAACTCCTTAGCCACGTATTTAGCTGCATTACCTTCCTATTTGACAGTTACAGATTGTCAGGTATGATGTTGTAGGCATCACTGAATCATGGTTGAAATAAGATTACAGCCAGGAGCTTAACGTCTAAGGATACACGTTCTTTCAAAAGAACAGGCAAGTAGGCAGAGAAGGTGGCATGGGTCTGTTGGTAGAAAATGAAATCAAATCCTTAGAAAAAAGAGACACAGGATTGAAAGGTGTAGAATCATTGTGGGTAGAGCTGAGAAACTGCAAAGGTAAAATGACCCTGATTGGAGTTATATACAGACCTCCAAACAGTAGCAAAAATGTGGGATGCAAATTACAATGGGAGATGGAAAATGCATGTCAAAAGGGCAACGTTATCATAGCTATGGGGAATTTCAATATGCAGGTAGATTGGGAACATCAGGTTGGTGCTGGATCCCAAGAGGATGAATTTGTAGAATGCCTATAAGATGGCTTTTTAAAACAGCTCATGGTTAGAGCACACTAGGGGACCAGCTATACTGGATTAGTTGTTGTGCAATGAATTAAGGAGGATACCAAAAGTTTCTTCAGATACGTAATGTAAAAGAGAGGCGACTGCTGGAAAACAATGCTGAAGAGGTAATAATGGGGGAGAAGGAAATAGAAAACAGACTGAATACGTATTTTGCATCAGTCTTCACTGTGGAAGACACTAGCAGTATACTGAAGGTTCAAGAGTGCCAGGGGACAGAAGTGAGTGAAGTTGCTATTACTAGGGAGAAGGTTCTTGGGAAACCTGGACCAGATGGACTACATGCCAGTGTTTTTCAAAGAGGTAGCTGAACAGATTGTAGAGGCATTAGTAATGATCTTTCAAGAATAATTAGATTCTGGAATGGTTCCAGAGGACTGGAAAATTGCAAAAGTCACTCCACTCTTTAAGAAGAGAGAAAGATAGAAGTAAGGAAGTTACGGGCCAGTTAGTCTGACCTCAGTGGTTGGGAAGATGTTGGAGTTGATTGTTAAGGGTGAGGTTTCAGGGTGCTTCACATGATAAAATAGGCTGTAGTCAGCATAGTTTCATCAAGGGAAAACCTTGCCTGACAAATCTGTTGGAATACTTTGAGGAAATAACAAGCAGGATAGATAAAGGAGAATTGGTTGATGTTGTGTACTTGGATTTTCAGAAGGCCTTTGACAAGGTGCCATACATGAGGCTGCTGAACAAGCTGTGAGCTATTCTAGCACGGATAAAGCATTGGCTGTTTGACAGGAGGCAAAGAGTGGGAATAAAGGGAGCCTTTTCTGGTTGGCTACTAGTGACTAGTGGAGTTCCACAGGGCTCTGTTTTGGGATTGCTTCCTATTACATTATATGTCAATGATTTGGTTGAAGGAATTGACGGCTTTGTGGTCAGGTTTGCAAATGATACAAAGTTAGGTGGAGGGGCAGGTAGTATTGAGGAAGCAGAGAGGCTACAGAAAGACTTAAACAGATTAGGAGAATGGGCAAAGAAGTGGCAGATGGAATCCAGAGTCTGGAAGAGTATGGTCATGCACGTTGTAGAAGAAATGAAAGAGTTAACTATTTTCTAAATGTTGAGAAAATACAAAAATCTGAGGTGCAAAGGGACCTGTGAGTCCTTGTGCAGGATTCCCTAAAGGTTAATTTGCAGGTTGAGTCTGTGGTGTGGGAAGACAAATGTGATGTTAGCATTCATTTCAAGAGGACTAGAATATAAAAGCAAGGGTGTAAAAGTAGAAAATAAAAGTAGAATATAAAAGTAGAGGGTTTAGAAGGCACTGGTGAGACCTCATTTGGAGTATTGTGAGCAGTTTTGGGCCCTTATTAAAGAAAGGATGTACTGACTTTGGAGAGGGTTTAAAGGAGGTTGAATGGCTTGCCATATGAAGAGCTACTGATGGCTCTTGGCCTGTATTCACTGGAATTCATAAGAATAAGTGGGGAGGGGGGAAGGAGGATTTCATTGAATCCTATTGATTGCAGAAAGGCCTCGATAGAATAGATTTGGATGTTTTCTATAGTGGGAGAATCTAAGGCCAGAGGACACAGCCTCAGAATAGAGGGACGTCCATTTAGAACGGATATGAGAAGGAATTTCTTTAGCCAGAGAGTGGTGAATTTGTGGAATTAGTTGCCGCAGGCAGCTGTGGAAGCCAAGTTGTTGGTTAATTTAAAGACAGAGGTTGATAGATTCTTGATTAAAGGATTGAGGGGATATGGGGAGATTGAGGCTGAGAGGGAAATGGATCAGCCATGATGAAATGGTGGAGCAGGCTTGATGGGCCAAATGGCCTAATTCTACTCCTATATCTTATGGTTTCATGGTCTACAATAAGGTCCAAGGCATGACAAGGTACAGTAGATTGTGAAGTCAAGAGTCCCTCTCATCATACCTGGAGACTTATTACAGCAGGATAGAAGCTGTCCTTGAGCCTGGTGGTACGTGCTATCATGTTCTTCTGTTCTATGGAAGAGGTGGGAAGGGAGAATGTCCAGGATTGGAGGGGCTTTTGATTATGCCCAGCTGCTTTACTGAATGCATATCTTTACGTTCTTGTTTCCTTTTAGGTGCAGTGATACCTCTGGGAGGTGTGCTGAAGTCTTCCAATAAGCCCATGTTTCTCAGGGACAGCTTTACAGAGCCTCTCAGTGGAAGATCTGCTCGAATTTCAGGTGCTTATGTTCAAGACACTGAAGTGATGCCTCATGCAGGAGGCTACCAGGCATTGCTCGATGGTGCCGTGCTGGTGAATGAAGCCCAGATCCTGGAAACATTGAAGGACTGTAAAGACTCTGTAACTGCACAAGGCTCCGGAGTGTCCTCCCTAAACCAGAAACAGCGAGGCACACTGAGGGAAGCACTAGGTGACTTAGTGAGGGCACGCAGAAGATCCTGGGCACACATTATTCACACCATGCACAACTTGGAGAGACAGAGGAAGGAAGCAAAAGATCTTGCAAACAGAGGTGGTAATGTTGGTAAGATACCTAGCATAGTCGCAGGACAAAAAGAGGCCTTTCAGCTGATTGCATCTAAAGAGATTTTTAAAAAGGATTACCTTTATCTGTTACACGTACATCAAAACATCTGGTGAAATCAAGAATCCACATGGTACCAGTACGTGCTGGGGGCAGCCGGCAAATTTTTCCACAATTCCGGCACCAAAATAGCATGCCCACAACTCACTAACTCTAACCTGTATGTCTTCGGAATATGGGAGGAAACCAGAGCATCTGGAGGAAAACTGCACAGTCACAGGGAGAACTTACAAACTCCTTACAGACAGCAGCAGGAATTGAACCCAGGTCACTGATCACTGGTACTGTAAAGCCTTGCACTAACCACTATGCTACCATTCTTCCTTAAAATGTAAACTCAAAATCTGTAACACCCGTGCTCAGAATTGAACCCAGGTCACCAAATCTTTGAGGCAGCGGTTCCTTTTTCTGTACGTCTGTGCTGCCATGTGGGATGGGTATATGATGATATTACAGGGAAAGTTCAACTTAAGCTTGGAGTCAGCATGTCAATAGCTGCACAACCTGATGAAAACCAACTTCAATCCATCTCCGGAGTTTGATGCTGTCAGCTACTCACCGAACATCTGCCATAGATCGCTCACCGCGTGACATCGGGAGGTCAGCTGGGATCTCATGTTGAGTGTCTGGCAGGTTGGGCCAGTAGGGTCAGATGAGAAGTGTTAGGAAGTTGAATCAATAGCTTGTGCACCACACAAAAATAATCCCCATCAATTCTCCACTTTCCAGCTACCACATTCCAATCATCCCATTCAGGGCACTCTATTCATTTACACCTTACTCTTGCAGTTGGAGTTCCTCTGCCAACAAATTCAAAACCAAAGTAAATTTATTATCAAAGTACATGTATGTCACCATATACAATCAGGGCCGTTTTTCTGGTTGACTGCCGGTGACTAGTCGTGTTCCACAGGAGTCTGTGTTGGAACAACTTCCTTTTACATTATATGTCAATGACTTGGATGAAGGAATTGATGGCTCTGTGGCCAAGGTGCAGATGATACGAAAATAGTTGGAGGACTGGTAGTTTTGAGGAAGTAGAGAGACTACAGAAGGACTTGGACAGATTAGGAGAATGGGCAAAGAAATAGCAGATGGAATACAGTGTTGGGAAGTGTATGGTCATGCACTTTGGTAGAAGAATTAAAAGCACAAGACTATTTTCTAAATGGAGAGAAAATACAAAAATCTGAGGTGCAAAGGGACTTGGGAGTCCTTGTGCAGAATTCCCTAAAGGTTAATTTGCAGGTTGTGTCAGTGGTGAGGAAGGCAAATATAATTTTAGCATTCATTTCAAGAGGACTAGAATATAAAAGCAAGGATGTAATGTTGAAACTTTATGAAGCACTGGAGGCCTCAGCTGGAGTATTGTGAGCAGTTTTGAGCCACTTATCTTAGAAAGGACGTGCTGAAACTGGAGAGGGTTCAAAGGAGGTTCACGAAAATGATTCCAGGATTGAATGGCTTGTCATATGAAGAGTGTTTGGTGGCTTTGGGCCTGTATTCACTGGAATTCAGAAGAATGAGGGGCAATCTCATTGAAAGTTTTTGAATAGTGGATAATAGCCTTGATAGAGTGGATGTGGAGAGGATGGTTCCTATGGTGGGAGTCTAAGACTTGAGGACACAACCTCAGAATGGAGATGAGGATGAATTTGAGGGTTCTGCTGAGGGAATTTGAGCAGCTAGGGACTAAATTAAAAAGCAGAACCAAAAAGGTGGTAATCTCTGGATTACTATCTGAGCCACATGCAAATTGGCGTAGGGTTAAGAAGATTAGAGAGTTAAATGCATGGCTCAAGGATTGGTGTGGGAGAAGTGGGTTTGAATTCATGGAAAATTGGCACCAGTGTTGGGGAAGGAGGGAGCTGTTCCATTGGGACGGGCTCCACCTGAACCGTGATGGGACCTGGATCCTAGCGAATCGCATAACTAGGGCTGAGAATAGGGCTTTAAACTAAATAGTGGGGGGGGGGGGGTAAAACAGATTGGAGAGGTATGGATAAAGTAAAAGAGAAAAGTGTGGATAAAGTAAAAACAAAAGTTAAAAAAAAGAGAAAAGTAAGGGTGGAGTGCAGAAAAGTCAAGTGCATAAGAGACAAAGATTAGTTGATTTTAAAACAGTGGTCCCCAACCTCCGGGCCGCCGACCGATACATTGCCGCGATGAATGCAGTGGTGCAGCGGTAGCCGGGATGCACCCAGCACATCTTTAAGAAAAAAGCCGAAATAAACAAGCTAATTAATTAGGTGCCACCCGGCACATAAATCGGCAGCTTGTTTATTTTGGCTTTTTTCTTAAAGATGTGCTGGGTGCATTCCGACTACCACTGCACCACTGCATTCTTTGCGGCAATGTATCGGTCCGGGGCCCGGAGGATGGGGACCACTGTTTTAAAGGCACGATGAGTGTAAGGGCACTTTATCTGAATGCCCGTAGTATTCATAACAAGGTCAGTGAACTTGTTGAATACACTACTTGCTGTGTGTGGTGGTGGTAGAATTGGTTGAAACAGGGCCACGACGTGAACGCTTCTACCTTGGAGTCACCCTTAACAGATGCCTCACTTTTAAGAAGCACATCAATAAGACAAAGGCAAAAGTGAGCGCACGAGACAACATTCTGAATAAGCTCACTAACACAAAATGGGCAGCAAGCTCGAAAACACTGCGAGCCAGTGCACTTGCTCTTTGCTATTCTACTGCCGAATACGCCTGCCCTGCATGGGAAAGATCTACTCATGCTAAGAAGATGGAGGCCGTTCTGAATACAAGCTGCCGACTTATCACAGGTTGTTTAAAACCAACACCAACAGCCTATATATTCAGGCAGGTATCACTCCCCTGATATAAGAAGAACGGTAGCCAGCAAGAAAGAACGATTCCGTCAAACATCAGATGAGAGGCACCCTCTACGTGGTCATACACCTACACCCAGCCGCCTAAAGTCAAGGAAGAGCTTCATGAACAGTGTTGTTCCATTACAATCAACCCCATCTGAAGCCCGCATCGCCTTGTGGAAAGATCAGCTCGCCAGTCACAAACAACCCCCAACGATGGAAATTCCACCGGATGGAAGCCTTCCCCCAGGAGCTAATTGCAACTGGGCAACCTGGAAGTGCCTTAACAGAGTTAGGACTGGTGTAGGTCGTTCAAAGGTGTCACTGAGCAAATGGGGATATACAACCAGCCCGACATGTGGAACTGAGCCACAAACCATGCAACATCCCCTGCAATGCCCATCGCTAGAGGAACCCTGTACAGTTGCAGATCTTGCCGAATTCAACAACAAGGCGCAAAAATGTGTCCGGTTCTGGCTGGGCCGTGTATAGACTGGCTGGGCCGTGTATAGACTGTCCGTGGACACGGTAAGAAGGAGAAGTGAACTTGTGACACAAATCAGTCCAAGGGTGAATGATTTAGTGGCCATTAGAGAGACGTGGTTGCAGGGTGGAGAGGATTGGGAATTAAATATCCAAGGATATCAGGTAATACAGAAGGACAGGCAGGAATGTAAGGGAGGTGGGGTATCACCCTTAATGACAGATGAGATCAGGGCAATAGTGAGAGACAATATAAGATCTAGGAGCAGTATGTTGAATCCATCGGAGTAGAGATTATAAATAGTAAAGGGAAAAAAATCACTTTTGTGAGTTGTCTATTGGCCACTGAATAATAGCATTATGGTGGCACAGACAATAGACAGAGAAGTATCTGAGGCATGTAAGAATGGAACAGCAGTTATCATGGGGGACTTTAACCTGCACATAGATTGGGTGAATCAAGTTGGTCAAGGCAGTCTTGAGGAGAACTTCATAGAATGCATCCATGATAGCTTTCTTGAACAACATGTTACTGAACCTACAAGGGAACATGCTGTCTTAGATCTGGTCCTGTGCAATCAGACAGGTAAAATTAGTGATTTTGTAGTTAGGGATCCTCTTGGAAAGAGTGATCACAGTATGACTGAGTTTCTCATACAAATGGAGGATGAAATAGTTCGATCTAAAACCAGTGTATTATGCCTAAACAATGGAGACTACAATGGGATGAGAAAGGAGTTGGATAGGATAGACTAGGAACACAGGCTATATGGTGGGACAGTTGAGAAACAGTGGAAAACTTTCAAAAATATTTTTCACACTGCTCAACAAAAGTAGATTCCAGTTAAAAGGAAGGACAGTAAGGATGGGAAGGCATCAAACTAAAAGCTTGTGCATACAAAGTTGCCACGAGTAGTGGGAAACTGGAAGATTGGGAAAACTTTAAAAAGCAACAAAGAACCACTAAGCGAGCAATAAAGAAAGGGAAGATAGATTATGGAAATAAACTGACTCAAAATATAAAAATTGATAGTAAAGGCTTTTATAGTTATGTAAAGTGGAAAAGGGTGACCAAAGTGAATGTAGGTCCCTTGGAGGAAGCGAAGGGGGAATTGATATTGGGTAATGAGGAAATGGCCAAGGCTTTGAATGACTATTTTGTGTCGGTCTTCACAGTGGAGGACTCATCTAACATGCCGAGGAGAGATATTATGGATGTGATGGGAGGTGAGGAGCTCAATACAATAGCTATCACTAAAGAGGTAGTGCTGAGTAAACTTGTGGGCCTGAAGATAGATAAGTCCCCTGATCCTGATGGAATGCATCCCAGGGGTACTGAAAGAAATGGCAGAGGTTATAGTAAAGGCTTTGGTGATAATTTACCAAAATTCTCTGGACTCTGGGCAGGTCCCAGCAGATTGGAAGACAGCGAATGTCACGCCACTGTTCCAAAACAGATGTACGCAAAAGACAGGTAACTATAGGCCAGTTGGTTTAACATCTTTAGTTGGGAAAATGTTTGAAGCTATCATTGAAGAAGAAATAGCGAGGCATCTGGAAAGAAATGGATCCATCAGGCAGATGCAGCATGGATTCAGCAAAGGCAGGTCCTGTTTACAAACTTGCTGGAATTCTTTGAGGATATAACGAGCGCAGTGGATAGAGGGGAACAGATGGATGTTATTTACCTGGATTTCGAAAAGGCGTTCGATAAGGTGCCACATAAAAGACTTATCCATAAGATAAGGATGCATACAGTTGGGGTGATGTATTAGCATGGAGAGAGGATTGGTTAACTGATAGAAAGCAGAGAGTTGGGATACATGGGTGATTCTCTGGTTGGCAATCAGTGGTGAGCGGTGTGCTGCAGGGGTCAGTGCTGGGCCCACAACTGTTCACAATATACATTAATGATCTGGAGGAGGGGGCCGAGTGTAGTGTATCTAAGTTTGCTGATGACACTAAATTGAGTGGAAAGCCAAATTGTACAGAGGAGATGGACAGTCTGCAGAGAAGTATAGATAGGTTGTGAGTGGGCACGGGTCTGGCAGATGGAGTACAATGTTGGTAAATGTGAGGTGATCCACTTTGGAAGGAATAATAGAAGAGCAGATTAGTATTTAAATGGTGAAAGATTGCAGCATGCTGTTGTGCAGAGGGACTTGGGAGAGCTTGTTCATGAATCGCAAAAAGTTGGTTTGCAGGTACAACAGATCATTAAGAAGGCAAACTGAATGTTGGTTTTCATTGCTAGGGGAATTGAATTCAAGAGCAGGGAGATTATGCTGCAACTGTACAGGGTACTGGTGAGGCCGCACCTGGAGTACTGCGTGCAGTTCTAGTCTCCATACTTGAGGAAGGATATACTGGCTTTGGAGGCAGTGCAGAGGAGATTCACCAAGTTGATTGCAGAGATGAAGGGATTAGACTAAGAGTAGAGATTGAGTCGCCTGGGACTGTACTCGCTGGAATTCACAAGAATGAGAGGAGATCTTGTAGAAACACATAAAATTATGAAAGGGACAGATAAGATAGAGGCAGGAAAGTTGTTTCCACCGGGTTGTTTCCACTGGTAAGTAAGACAAGAACGAGGGGACATAGTCTCAAGATTCAGGGGAGTAAATTTAGGATGAA
Organism: Mobula birostris; assembly: GCF_030028105.1. NCBI lineage: Eukaryota > Metazoa > Chordata > Chondrichthyes > Myliobatiformes > Myliobatidae > Mobula > Mobula birostris. The sequence goes on from NC_092389.1 coordinate 3,273,462, forward strand.
GATGAGGAGCAACTACTTTCCTCAGAGAGTGGTGAATCTGTGGAATTCTCTGCCCAATGAAGCAGTGGAGGTTACCTCAGTAAATATATTTAAGACAAGGTTGGATAGATTTTTGCATAGTAGGGGAATTATGGGGGAAAAGCAGGTAGGTGAAAATGAGTTCATGTCCAGGTCAGCCATGATCTTATTGATTAGTGGAACAGGCTCAATGGGCCAGATGGGCTCCTCCTGCTCCTATTTCTTATGTTCTCATGAATTTTTTTTAACCAGAGAGTGCATTCTTTGCCACTGGCACCTGTGGAGGCCAAGTCTTTCTGTATATTTAAGGCAGAGGTTGATAGATTCTTGATTGGTCAGGGCATGAAGGGATATGGAGAAAAGGTAGGAGATTGCGGCTGAGAGGGAAAATAGATCAACCATGATGAAAAGGCCTAATTCTGCTCCTATTTCTTATGGTCTTATAGTCTTTATTAGTGCTTGTTAATGCAAATATTCAAACAACTAATCACGTGGCAGCAACCCAACACATGAAAGCATGCAGACATGGTCAAGAGGTTCATTTGTTGCTCAGACCAAACCATCAGAATGGGGAAGAAATGTGATCTAAGTGACTTCGACTGTGGAATTGTTGATGTCAGATGGGGTAGTTTGAGTATCTCAGAAACTGCTGATCTCCTAGGATTTTCACTCACATCAGTCTGTAGAATTTACAGAGAATGGTGTGGAAAACAAAAGTCAACATCCAGTGAGCAGCAGTTCTGTGGGTGAAAACGCCTTGTTAATGAGAGAGGCCAGAGGAGAATGGCCAGACTGGTTCAAGCTGATAGGAAGGTGACAGTAACCAATTAGCCATGCATTATACAGGATATACCTCATAAAGTAGCCACTGAGTGTATACTACCTTGAGATTTTTTGCAGGCATTTATAGAAAAATTAAGGAATGCAATAGAACTCATGAAAAACTGCACGTAAACAAAGACTGACAAACAATCAATGTGCAAAAGGAGACAAATTTTGAACAGCAAAATAAAAAAAATAATACAGCGAACATGAGTTGTCAAGTCCTTGAAAGTGAGTCTACAGGTTGTGGAATCAGTTCAGTGTTGAGGTGAGTGAAGTTATCTATTGTGATTCAAGTGTGATAAATACACTGGATATTCAAGCAGTTGGGTGGAGCGGAAGTTGTATCAGATGGGTCTGGTTTCCCCGCGTGACTGATTTAGCCCACCTCCTCAGATGCTCACCTCCACCCTCCCACTCTCGAGTGAGAGGATAATGGCAGCATTTGAAAATTGCACTGCTCTGTGAGATGGAGTTGGGTTTCCCATTTGGTGGTGTCATTGTTGATCTGACATTCATTCTGCTGCTGCTCTCGGTCCATCTTCAGTCAGCAGTAGAAACTCTTCCCACTACTACCATCGGGAAGGAGGTACAGGAGCCTTTGGCTCAGGAATAGATATTACCCTTCAACCATCAGGCTCCTGAACCAGTGTGGATAACTTCACTCACCTCAACACTGAACTGATTCCACAACCTATGGGCTCATGTTCTCAGTATGATTTATTTATTTATTTAGGTTTTACGTATTTTTATTTGCACAGTTTGTCTTCTTTAGCACATTGGTTGTTTGTCAGTTTGCTTATGTATAGTTTTTCCTTGATTCTGTTGTATTGCTTTGTTTTCTGATGAATGCCAGCAAGAAAATGAATCTGAAGGATGACATATAAGTACTTTGATGATAAATACACTTTGAACAGCTGATGGTGAGGAAGATCATGATATCAATACTGATTATGACACAGAATGGCAGGCCGATACTTCCGATCTTCATGTGAGCATTGATGTATATGTGGGATTGGTGACTGGTTACACTGGAAAGAGCATTGAGGATGTTACCGTGATTAAACACTACACTGCCAGGACAAACCAGAAACCATTGGGGAGTGCAGATCTTCGTGCACTGCTTAGGGATCAGAACGTTGCCTTCAGATCAGGGGACAGGGCGACTCTAAGGTTAGCAAGAGCCGCGCTCACCAGTGCCTTCAGGAAGGCAAAGTGTGAGAGTGCACAGAAAACCCACAGACATCTTTGTGACAGCAGGGACACGCAGCGCGTCTGGCAAGGTATACAAACCACAACCGGTTTCCAGTCCATCCCGTACATCAACAACAGCGACGACTCCCATCCTGATAAGCTGAATGCTTTCTAAACACAATTTCATCAATGGAATGATGTGTCACCATCGAGGAAAGTCCCCTCTCCCCTGAGGAATGAGGCCAGGAGGACCCTAGCCAGGGTAAGCCCACACAAAGCTGCAGAGGCAGACAACATGCCTGGTCAGGTGCTGAGGGACTGTGTGGATCAGCTAACAGAGGTCTCATTCAGTATCTCTCCGAAACAGTCCACTCTCCCTGCAGGCTTCAAGTCAGCACCCGTCATTCCCGTGCCCAAGAGAGCAACAGTAACTGGTGGAAATGATTATCGCCCAGTAGCACGGACTTCAACAATCGTGAAGTGCTTTGAGCATGTTTGGTACTGGATCATATAAAATCCCGCCTTCCAGCTACATTGGACACTTTCCAGTTTTCCTACCGCTCAAACTGGTCCACTCATGATGCCATAGCCTCGGCCATCTACTCCGTCCGGTCGCACCCAGAAAACTATGCCTCAAACAGCAGGGTGCTGTACATCAGTGTCAGCCTGGCATTTAACGTGCTCACCCCTCAGAAGCTGCTGGGTAAACTGTCCTCACTGGGACTCAACAGCCCTCTGCATAACTGGAGCTTGGGACTTCTTGACAGGAAGAGCCAGTCAGTCAGAGTTGGCAGCAACATCTCAAGATCCATCACGCTGAGCACTGGTGCCCACCCCCCCAGGGCTGTGTGCTCAGTCTGCTGCTGACTCACAACTGCACTGCCAGACTCAGCTCGAACCACATCAGGTTTGCTGCTGATACTCCAGTGGTTGGCCTCATCAGCAACAATGATTAGCCGGCAAGTTTGTACATTCCTTCCTGTGTGACATGGGTTTCCTCCGACAGTCCAAAGACGTATCGGTTAGTAGGTTAATTGTTCATTGTAAATCGTCCCATGATTAGGCCAGGGTTAAATCGGTGGGTTGCTGGGTGGTGTGGCTCAAAGGGTCAGAAGAGCCTGTTCTGCACTGTACCTCTAAATAAAATACAAGAGATTCCCATCCATTTCAGTTTGTCTTCCCGTCCTCATTCTGTCATGTTGATCCAATGGCTACCTCTGCAGTCATGATGAGGCCGTGGAGGAAAAACACCTCATATTCAGTCTGGGTAGCCTCCAATCTGAACATCAAGTAATTTCTCCAACCATCTCTCTTTTTCCATTTCCCATTCCAGCTCCCTTCTGACTTGCCTATCACCTTGTTCTGTGCCCCTCCTCCTTCCCTTTCTCCTGTGGTCCACTGTCTTTTCCCATCATGTTCATTCTTCTTCAACTCTACCTTTTCCAACTATCACCTCCCAGCTTCTTACTTCATCCACCCGCCTCACCCTCTCACCTGCTTTCATCTATCACCTGCCAGCTTGCACCTCTCCACCTCACCCTCCACCTTCCTTTCCAGACCTGGTAAAGGGTCTGGGCCCAAAACATCCCTTCCATAGATGCTGCCTGACCTGCTGAGTTCCTCCAGCATGTTGTATGCTGTGTTAGAATATTTAGGCATTTAATTACCTGTGTAATTAGTTTGGACAATATCATGGGCTGAAGAGCCTGTTCCTATGCCGTGCTGTTCTGTGTCTTTGGGATGTGGGAGGACACCAGAGCACCTGGGGAAACCCACCTGGACACAGGGGAACTACAGAACAGTCAACATCAGAGGTCAGGACTGACCAGGAAACTTGGCGATGTGAGCCAAGACATCTTCTCACATAAGACAATAAGACATCTGCACTGTCCCCTGTGTTCTCTCATCCTGCAAGAGATTAGACACAGGTACAGCGTTGAGCAAGTTTATAATGGACAAGCGTAGTTACCTTTACTGATATCTTTAATCCTTCCATAGGAATGATACCATTTGCTGCCACGGATTTGTTGTTTCCTGCTGTTGTCGGGATGTATATTCCTGATCCTGGAGGCTCTGGACTAGAAGTGCCAATTTTAGGGGTGGAATATGACTCAGACACTGGCCGGCTAATCCCACTTGCTGGGACCATGGAGGATTCTGACGGAAGAGGTACTTTCTGCTTAAACTCCACAAAATATCTTATAGTTGACAAATTTCTCTTTCATTTCAAGATTCAAGTTTATAACATTCAGTTAGATCATGGTTGATCCAATGTTGGCAGCAGTTTTCCTGCCTTGTCTCAGGATATCTTTACAATAAATGTCCCCGTATCTCCACCCTGACCTTACCTCCCCAAGCCTCGGGAGTAGAAAATGCCAAAGGTTTACAGCACTCTGAGAGAAGAAATTCCTCATAATGTCAAGCATATTTTGTAACATAGAGCTATTTCTTTCCCTCCCCCACCCACATATACAGATGTAACTGTAAAATAAAGTTAATTACATCTGAAATAAAAGTGATTCGTTGTAATACATCTGAAAAATATGGATTAAACTTCCATGTAGAATCTTGCTAAAGGAGGAATATTTGAGTTTCTAACCAATCTTGTTTTCTGTTTAGATACAGTGAGTATGTAAGGACACTGAAAACAGCAGCAAAGTATCAGCTAGTCAGCCACTTAAATATACTCGCTCTTTTGTTCAATTAGACCATGGCTGATCCAATCTTGGTATTAGTTTTCCTGTTCTCTCCCAGTACCGCTTTACACCTAAATGCCTATTTATCTCCATTCTGACTGTATCTCCACACACCTCTGGAGTAGAGAATGCTAAAGGGTTGCAGCACTCTGAGAGAAGTTCAAAGTTCAAAGTACATTTATTATCAAAGTATGTATACTATCTACAACATGAGATTTGTCTCCTTCCAGGCAGCCACAAAACAAAGAAACCCAATAGAACCCATTAAAAATAGAAGACCATCAAACACCCAATGCAAAAACAAATCATGCAAACGATAAAAGTAAGCCAATAACATTCAGAACTGAAGCTCACGAAACTGAGTCGGCAGTGATGAAGCTGGTCACAGCCGGTCCAGGAGCCTGTTAGTTACAGGCCACAGTCTCAGTTCAGCACAGAGACAAGTGAGTTGAATTGGCCCGTCCCTCAACTCCGGCCTTGACACCCTGACCTTTACGATCTGGCCCGGTGCTTAAGTCAGCCAAAAGTCGGATTGTTCCTCGCTCTTGGGTTGCAGGTACAAATACCAATGCATTAATACACTGTACTAACAACAAAGAACGAATTTCTATCTGCTCTGTTTTTATGATGTTGGAGTCATTGTGCCATCACATCTTTTTCTAGGAATTTCACAATTATGGAATCTTTATTCCATGAATTTTCCTTTCCGATTGGGACTTTAAAACAAAACTGTATGTAGGAGCCATGCACCTGTTCTCCATCTGCGTTGTATTCAGTGTTGCGTGTTTATTATGTGTAGTATGGTAACCGGTCATGAGTACGGGTGCGGTAAAAGCATGGGGAATCATTCACATCTTCGTGCTTTGTTCGTGGCAGTTTGTAGCTGGGGGCTGACAGATAGCATATCTTTTGTTGACTGCTCAATTGTGCTTAGTTTTTCTTAAGTTTCATTGTTTCAAGATTGTACATTTGCTAATTACTAATAAAGGATCAAATACATACCTTCAACTTTGGAACAATCATTATTGGAGCTGGGGGCGCATCATACAAGTATAACAAATCTGTAGAGTCGCCAGCAGCGCAAATTGGTTTGGTTAGAATTGGCCGTTGCATTGTACTTTCAATGAGTACTTGATCTTCACTCCCCTTCTATTTCCTTCCAAACCTTTGCAGCCTCGGTGACAGCCGCTTACAATGTGGATTTTTCGAGAAGTATACCAGACATATTTCATCTGCTCTGTTTGTTTGAGCTCTCGTGTTTTTTCCTGTTTTCCAGGGCTGATACCAATTGCTCTTGGTGCCAGAGGCATTGACCCCATCACCGGTGAAACTGGCCCGGTTGTAGGAGCCCGTTTAGATGCACGGACAAAGATTGTGCTGCCAGTCATACAGGGATCAAGAGGCGTCATGAAGCGAAAGCTGGATGGAGAAATGGTAATATACTTGGGAACACTCACAAGATATTGGAGGGACTCAGCAGGTCAGGCAGCATTTATAGAGAGGAATAAACATTTGACGTTTTTGGGTCAAGACCCTTCATCAGGAATGGAAAGCAAGGAAGCAGAAGAAGATGGCGGGAGGGGAAGGAGTACGTTGATAGGTGAGACCTAATGAGGGGAAAGGTGATGAAGTGCGAAGCTGTGAAGGGATGGGTGGAAGAGATAAAGGGCTGAAGAAGAAGGAATATAACAGGCTAGGACAGTGAACTATGGAGAAAGAAAAGGAAGAGAGAAACCAGGAAGAGGTGATTGGTCAGTGAGAAGAGAAAGGATGAGGAGGTAACTAGATACATATTGGTTGTTTTTAAAACCATTTCAGAGGTCTATCAATCACACACTGCTGAAGGTAGTCACAATTTAAGTTGTATAATAGCTCAGTGCTTCAGGGCGATGGTTCCATGTGTATCTGTTCAGGTCAAAACCCTGGATGAAGAACTCCACTGTAGGCGTGAACACTGGCATCATCAGCAACAGAAGGAAGAAGCCCTTTTCATTGCTTTGAAGGATTTACTGCAGGAGATCACTGACACCAAAACTGATTGCAGATTCACAAAGGTACAGTATTGTGATGAACAGGTCTTTAATGATGGAGTCTAGAATCATTGGTTTATTTTTGCATGAATATGTTTTATTACCTGATTAAGAGGAACAGTATTGTGATGCAAGAATCATTTTGTATATCTCTTTAATGTTGGAGTCAAGAAACATAGGTTTATTTAGCTTGCATAGGTTTAATTACATACTTTAAAGGTCAGACCCAGAACTGCATGATGGTTGGTTGGGTTTAAATCTGTTCAGGTAATTCTGAGAAGGCTTCAGGCCTTTAGTGAGTTGAATAATTCACTGTGATTATCACATGAGAAATATTTCTCCCTGTCGCCGTGGTCCTGAACAATCATAAAGGTTCACATCCATATCTGGAAAATTGAGTTGATAATCAGTACCTTATCAATAGCTTTAGTTTTCCTTATTGAGGAATCCAGAACAGGCCCTTCAGTCCACCATGTTGTGCTGACCTTATAAGCTGTGCTCAGCTCAATCTAACCTTTCCTTCCTGCATAGCCTTCCATTTTTCTATCATCCATGTGCCTGCAAGTTTCTTAACTTTGCCTAATGTATATATTATTCAATAGTTATTACTTATTGAACAAGCATTTTACTTCAATAAGATTTTGAATTAGTCCTTTAGCTACACTCTTTATATTTAATTGTTATTCAGGTATAGGTTTGCAAGATTACCGTATCCTTTCTGAACTTTGAGACCTGAGCCTTTGCCTTTATGATCATTGTGTCTCCAGTTCCGTTAATGATGATCGACCATGCAGATCTGAACCTTTTCACTTGATTATCTTCAGGTTGAGGATAGGGTGAGAGCTGTTGGTGAAAACATCATCCTTTTACAAGACTGTGCCCAGAGTGAAGCACAGCGCAGGCACATGGAGGAATCTAACTTAGCATCCTTGATGCCAACTGACGTCATTGTTTTGTTGTCAAAAGGTAATTCCATGTCCAAAGGCTAACTCCTTCACTATTTTCCAAACACAAGTGTGTTGAAGTTAAGGAGCACTGGATTTTTGTTTCTCCTTTCTTGTCTATACTTATCGGGCAGGTAAGGCAGTGAACTGTAGGATGTTTGAACAGGTCACAGTCCAAATTCTGCCTGTCTTCTCAACTGGTGGTCGGATAAGTGTTTGGCCTCCATCTCCAAAGATAATAGTTGCATCACTTCCTGGGCGATGTGGACTTAACCACGTCGGTTGGCAACTGCCCCAAATGGCGGTTGTCTTCTGTACAAGTATATACCACCTCATAACTGCCATCTCAAGGCTTCACATCACTGAATTAGCCATGTATATTACAAAGAACGAGCGCCCCAGCACCGATCCTTGTGGGACACCATTCGTTGCAGTTGCTCACGCAACCGTCTACCACCACCCTCTGTCTCCAATTGCCAAACCAATTTTGCCCAAGGTTCCATGAGCCCAAACCTTTGAACTCTTGTTCCATGTGGGACTTAGTCAAAGGTTTTACTAATGTCACATACTGCATATTGTCCTCCCCTCATCAATATATCATGTTACCTCTTCAATCAATTTGGTCAGATTGGTCAGACATGACCTAGATTTGATGAACCCTTTCAGGTATCCTCCCTCAATACTGAAGTAATGCAATCTTTCACCATCAGTGCAAAGGCTCCTTGGCTCTTACTCCCCCTCTCTTTTACCTAATAATTCTTGTACATCCTGGGATACTGAGTTGTCAGTTTTTAATCACATCTCAGTGATAGCAACAGTATCTTAGACCCACCACCACCCCCCATGTTAGTTAAAGTGTTGAGTTCATCTACTTTATCTCTTTCTCCTGCCAGCTCAGTTTAAACCTTCCCCAACATGCTAATTCATTGAAAATATTCAAAGTCAAAGTACACGTATGTCACCAGATACTACCTTGAAATTTTGGCTGATGTTTAGGCACTATGGGAATCAAAGTATACAGGGATTGGATGGTAAAGCAGACAAGGCCTAGAATTACCCATGGTGCAATGGAATGGTGGAGTAAGCTGGGCAACCACTATGTCCCTCTACTCCCGTTTTATGTTCTTAGTCATCATGTAGGAAGAAAAGGAACCTTCCTACACTGACTCTGAAACAATGCAGGGTCGCTGCAAGTTTTTGCATTTCTGTCTGGCTGTTCCCTTCTGCCAATTATATTGTTGCACTCTCTCCTGACTTCTTCACTGTGCAGTGGACAAGGAGGAAGCGGAGCAGCAAATGTTATTCTTAGCTGCTGTTCAGACAATACTTGAAAAGGTGACCCAGTTTGCCAAAAAAATGAGTCAAGATGAGTCTCGCCAGAGGGGTCAACTGCGGCAACCATGGGAGGCTGCCTTTCAACAGGCAGAAGAAGCTTCTCCAATAGGGCACCCTCAGGTGGGTACTCTATGTGTGTACAGCTCACATAAAATTTGTTCCATAGAAACATAAAAAACCTACAGCAGAATACAGGCCCTTCGGCCCACAAAGTTGTTCCGAACATGTCCCTACCTTAGAAATGACTAGGCTTACCCATAGTCCTCTGTTTTTCTAAGCGCCATGTACCTATCCAAGTCTCTTAAAAGACCCTATCGTATCCACCTCCACCACCGTTGCCGGCAGCCCATTCCACTCACTCACCACTCTCTGCGTAAAAAAAACTTACCCCTGACATTTCCTCTGTACCTACTCCCAAGCACCTTAAACCTGTGTCCTCTTGTGGCAGCCATTTCAACCCTGGGAAAAAGCCTCTGACTATCCACATGATCAATGCCTCTCATTATCTTGTACACCTCTGTCAGGTCACCTCTCATCCTCCGTCACTCCAAGGAGAAAAGGCCGAGTTCACTCAACCTGTTTTCATAAGGCATGCTCCCCAATCCAGGCAACATCCTTGTAAATCTCCTCTGCACCCTTTCTATGGTTTCCACATCCTTCCTGTAGTGAGGCGACCAGAACTGAGCACCGTACTCCAAGTGGTGTCTGACCAGGGTCCTATATAGCTGCAACATTACCTCTCGGCTCTTAAACTCACTCCCACGATTGATGAAGGCCAATGCACCGTATGCCTTCTTAACCACAGAGTCAACCTGCGCAGCTGCTTTGAGCGTCCTATGGACTCGGACCCCAAGATCCCTCTGATCCTCCACACTGCCAAGAGTCTTACCACTAATACTATATTCTACCATCATAACTTGACCTACAAAAATGAACCACTTCACACTTAACTGGGTTGAACTCCATCTGCCACTTCTCAGCCCAGTTTTGCAACCTATAAATGTCCCTCTAACAGCCCTTCACACTATCCACAACACCCCCAACCTTTGTGTCATCAGCAAACTTACTAACCCATCCCTCCACTTCCTCATCCAGGTCATTTATAAAAATCACAAAGAGTAGGGTTCCCAGAACAGATCCCTGAGGCACTCCACTGGTCACCGGCCTCCATGCAGAACATGACCCATCTACAACCACTCTTTGCCTTCTGTGGGCAAGCCAGTTCTGGATCCACAAAGCAATGACCCCTTGGATCCCATGTTCCAATTTTAGGTTCATTCTGTTTTTCAAAGGTTTCACTTGCTTGACCATCAAAGTTGTTCTTTCACCCTAAGCAACAAATTATTTTACTGTTTCTTTACCAAAGTTTCTTTTTTGCACAGCCAAAACTTGCAAAAGCTTTGTAAAACTTATTTTAATTCAGCAGCCAAGATCAGGATGCTCCATGCATTATAGGTAGATCGAGTCATAAAGAGAGCTTTTGGCACATTGGCCTTCATAAATAAAAGTATTGTGTATAGGAGTCGGGATGTTATGTTGACATTGGTGAGACCTAATTTAGAGTATTGTGTGCAGCTCTGTTCATCAACATACAGGAATGATATTAATAAACTTGGAAGAGTGCTGGGAAAATTTACAAGGATGCTGCCTGGACTTGAGGAACTGAGTTACAGGGAGAGGTTGAATTGGTTCGGACTTTATTCCCTGGTGCGCAGGAGAATGAGGGGAGATTTGATAGAGGTAGACAAAATTATGAGGGGCATAGATAGGGTAAATGCAAGCAGGCCTTTTTTCCCTCAGTTTGGCTGGGATGAGAACGAAAGGTAATACACTTAGGGTGAAAGGTGAAATATTTAAGGGGAATCTGGGGGAGGGAGCTTCTTCACTCAGAGGGTGGTGAGAGTGTGGAACGCACTGCCAGTGGAAGTGGTGCATGCGAGTTTGACTGCAACATTTCAGAGAAGTTTGGATAAGTGCATGGTTGAGAGGGGTAAGGATAGCTCTGATGCAAGTACAGGTAGTGAGACAAGGCAGGCCAGGCTGGCATGGACAAGATGGACAGAAAGGCCTGTTTTTGCACTGTGGTGCTTTATGACTCCATAATATTATTTGAAGGTGGAAAGGGCTGTTGGTTAGAAGTGAATTCAATAAGAATCATCAAGATGAAATGATAATAACATGAAGAATATTAGTTGAATGGAGAAGATGTGGAGGGCAAAGGGAATATTGGATATTGCCTTAAAAGCATTTGCATGAATGCAATGGCCTGAACAGCTTTATCCTTCTTTCAGCTCTCCAGCAGCCTTTTGTCACTGTGCTCTGATAGGTGTTTGCGTAAGGTGATAAATGAATTTTCCTCCAGGAAGCCTGCAATAAATAGCTGTTTAAAATGCTGTGAATCACTCTGCTGTTGGCAGTGTAATGAGCTGATCATTGGAGACAGCGGGTTGCTATGGCTGCCGATGCCATTTTGAGGCTATCACCTGTCAGTTCCTGTCTCACCTCTCCCCCACACTTCTATATACTGGCCATCGTTTCTCTTTGCCCTCAACATCCCACCTCCCCCCCTCCAAACTTGATCTAGGATCTCGACCCAAAACATCAGCATATGCCCTTTTGCCTCCATAAATGCTGCTCAACCCACTGAATCTTCCCACTAGTGTATTTGTTTTGATCCGGATTTCAGCATCTACAGTCTGTCATCTCTCTATAACCACCATTTTGATCATCATGGTAGACTTGGATGTCATTCTGAACAAAAAGTATCTTATGATTTTATTCCCAAGAAAGCCTTGTCCTGAATGCTGACTGTCCATTTTCACTTACTTACAGTTGAAAACACTTCTAACTCAAGAGTTTCAGGAAAGTATAATGAGCCAATGGACTGACCTTGACATGGTCTACATCAGACTGGAGCATTTGCGAGAGCTAGCAGAACAGTGTGCACTGGAAGCCAAGGTAAAATCTCGATAAATGAATGGCAGATAGTTCACTATCTATTATAATACAGACAAGAAGAAAAAGTGTTGTGATCTAATTAGTCTGTCCCAATGTATACACTTCACCTGGAGTAATCTTCCATTTCAGGTTGTCCTATCTGGAGATGTCTATTGTTTTGGTGACTGTCAGCTGACTGGGAGCCAAAATGCTGGTGTCTTCCATGGGCCACCAGATTCCACCAACCGGAAAATGCTCCCTCTTATCAAACAACTAATAAATCTTTTGGATACTGACAGGAACATTATCCTTTCCCCAGACACTCTGAACCTTATATCAAACAAAGGTTGGACAATTCAGTTTCTATTAGTTTCTTGATTCTTTACCTTCAGTATATACAGTATGTGTCTCATGGCTTATGTGTGTTATGAAGCGCAGTGTCTAACTCCACCAATAGCAAAGGGAAAAAGCCTAAACTGCTGGAGAAACTCAGCTTGTCAAGCAAAATCTGTGGAGGCAAAGAGATAGTCATCATTTTAGGTCAAGGCTATTCAGCCGCCTGACCATCAAGCTGCCACTTACACCAAACCTACACTGATCTAATTTTATTCTCACTCCACTCCTCTCAACTACCTGTACCACCAGATTCTGCCTCTCACCCACACATTAGGGCCAGCTTTACAACATCGATTAACTGACCAACCAACACCTCCTTAGGATCTGGGGGGAAATCGATGTGGTCACAGGAGAACTTGCAGACTCCACGCAGGCAGCATCAGAGGTCAGGATTGAACCCAGATCACTGGAGCTGTTGAGGCAGTAGCTCTTCTACTTGTAGCACTGCGTCGTCCCCCAGTCTGCTGAGTTCCTCCATCACTTTGTGTGTGTTGCTCAAGATTTTCAGCATTGGCAGACTCTCTTGTGTTTTTGATATACAGTATTTTCTTCTTAAAAGGTCATACAGCCAGCAGTAGGCCAGAAGGAGGTTGGCTGCCATACCCAGAGCCTCCTGGAATTCCTAAGAGATCTCTCACCATGGCTCCTGACACATCAATTTCTGGATCATCACCGCCAAGTAATAACATATATGCAGAGAGGCAAGCGTTAATTAGGTGGGCGTTCATCAGAGGAGCAGCCTGGTATAATTGAAAACGAGAATCCCGTGGAAGTATTTAAAATTCCAAAGGCTCCCCTCCATTTTAGACCATGAGACAGAGGGAAAAAATTGGGCCATTCAGCCCATCGAGTCACTGCCATTCCATCTTAGTGATTTACTATCCCTCTCAACCTCATTTTCCTGTCTTCTCCCTGTGACATTTGGCACCTTGACTTACCAAGAACCTATCAACCTCTGCTTTATATATACCTGATGAACTGGTCTCCACAGCCATCTGTGGCAATTTTCTGAGACATTTTTTTGGGGAATAAGCATTAAGGTAGAGAAGAGAAAGCATTGGATCTGTACTTCAAGTCATAAAATCAGAGGAATGTAGGCCGATATTAAGGTATACCCAATTCTAACCATACTGGACAACAATTCATCCCACTGTTATAGAGTCGTACAGCGTGGACATAGATCCTTCAGCTCCACTAGTCGGTACCAACCATCACACACATAGTTACACTAATTCCATTTTATCCTCTCCACATTTCCCCAGATTCTGCCACACTTTTGTAAGTTTAGGGAAATTTGTACTGGCCAGTTCACCCGCCACTCAAGTTTATTCACAATAAAAATATACACAAGTGTAAAATTATAATAAATTTACAAATGTTTATTCGTAATGATTTTACAAAACAAGATGTCTTACATTTGTAAGAACACCTTTTCATTTTTACATTTACAGTCAATGCTCTCAGTACTGTTCTGTTACATTCCTACACATCCATAGAACTGTTGCCACTCCTGTGACCCCCTCTGCGGTAATTGAGGGGCTTCCTCACCCGACCCAGCCCCTCCGTCTCCAGTAATGAAAGTTCTCTACACTGTTGTCTTTCCATGCTCTTGCTATAGTGTCAATGTCCCCAGACTCCTTGGCAATCACAACTGGAACCCTCCCCAAACCTAACGCCTCTTATCTAAAGTGAGAGGAAGAGAACTTTAAAGGAGATGTGCTAGGCAAGTTTTTTTTTACACAGAGAGTGGTGGGTGCTGGGGTGGTGGCATTTAAGGGGCTTTTAGATAGGCACATGAATATGTCAGGAATGCAGGGCTGAGGATCATGTTCAGACAGAAGCGACTATTTAATTTAGCATCACAGTCGGCACAGACATCGGGGACTGGAGGGCAGGTTCCTGTGCCTCTCTGTTCAATGGTTTTCTCATCAGTTACAGGGTGATGAGATTAAGCTGCAACTTTGCCACTTTTATTTTCAAATGAAGTGATCATTTTTTCATTTGTTCCACTTACTACCCGCGCATCATAAGATTCCACATTGAGAAGCAGGCGTCCAAGGCAGTGCACCTGGAGATCGCCTTGATATCAGATGAAGTGAAGCAGATATGGAAGCTGCTGGAAGAGGTGCGTGAAGGGTAGGGGACACCAGGCAGATGCAAACCATAAGCAGGGAGTTACTTTCCTTTGATTGCTGGCTCTTACTGGGAAATTTGGGCTCATTGTGGTGAAGATCCTCAATAGTGGATGCTACCTTCTTGAGGCATTGCCTTTTGAAGATGTCCTCGATGGTGGGAGAATAGTGCCCATGAGGATTCAGCCAATGAGGACAAGCATCAGATGTTAACAATGCCAAGCTTAAGCTGCAGAAACCTGTAGACTGTTGAACAGAGATAAGGAGTTGTAATATGTTTCTTTAGCAAAGAAATAAGATGCTGGAGGAACTTGGCTGGTCAGGTAGTATCTACAGTACTGGTGAGGGTAGCCGATAGGTCTCAAACCCTCGGTGAGATAGGGAGTTGCCTATCCCAGCATGTGAAGACAGACTCTGGCGGATTGAGCAGACGAGACCAACGGCAGGTCCAACGGTCAAGAAGGCGGTCTCTGCAAGCGTCGTGGAACGTGTAGAGCAGGACAAGACACAAAAGATGTCCTGGTCATCCACTGTGCCTAGTCCCATCTCCAGCCGTCTAGACTCTGTCTTGCCACTGGATCCAGATGGGAATTGGGAAGAGAGAGTGAGGCTGACGCTGCGCAACTCTCCCTCACTTAAATCCAAATCACGCGCTGGTCTTGACACCATCAATAATGGTGTCGAGGTCCTCATCGACGTACGATGGACGAACAACAACAACAGTACTGTGCAAAAGTCTGAGGCACATATATATAGCTAGGGTGCCTAAGACGTTTGCACAGTACTGGAGTAATTTTATGTATTACGCTGTACTGGTGGCACAAAAATAACACTAATTTCATGACATATGTGAGTGATGATAAACCTGATTCTGATATGGGTCTCTGTTGGAGACTAAGAGTAAGAAGGGGGCAGGGAGAGGGGAATCATGATTGGGAAAAGGGGAAAGGAGAGGGGAGGGAGTGGGAAGCACCAGAGAGACATTCTGTAATGATCAATAAACTAATTGTTTGGAATCAAATGACCTTGCCTGGTGTCTCAGGGTTTGCATCCACACCATCCCCGTGCCCCGTCACTCCTTTGCCACCTGTCCCACAACCCTCCTGTGGCACTCCACCCTCGTCATTTTCAAGACCCTTTTCTTCCACCAGATTTACAAACTCACTCTCAGCTCCACGTTGACAAATATAGCACTGTGCTAAAGTCTTAGGCACCCTAGCTATACATATATGTGCCGAAGGCTTTTGCACTATACTGTATGGAGGGAAGTGGACAGTCAATATTTTGCGTCTGGACTGAAAGATGGAAGGAAGCTCGTAAGAGCTGGCAGGCAATAGGTGGATCCATCTGAGGAATGGCAACAGGCAGATAGAAGACTGGAGAGTGGAAATCACAGCAGGAGATGTTGGGTATAGGTGACAATAGGCCGAAGATGATAGAATGCAGAAGGAGAGGAAGGTGGAGAATGGAATCAAGGCGGCGAAGGTGATGAGGACATGTGAACGTTAGGGGTGGGACCCCAGTGGGAGGATTTTGTGGGTGGTGGACAGATGAGGTAGCTGCAGGACGGGAAAGAAGCAGGGTTTCTTTGTTCAGAATCGGAACAGGTTTAATATCACTGGCACATGTTGCGAAGTTTGTTGGATTGCCCATCCCTATTTGCCTGTATGGAGACCACCTGAGCATGCTGTGGTTGTAGCTCCCCTTCTCTGAAGGACATTAGTGACCCGACTGTGTTTTTACAACATTCTGGGAGCTTCATGATACTTTTTCTTTATTCCAGATTTATTTAATTGTTTAAAAATATCCCCAGTGGAATTGAAAGCGTGAGATCAATAACTCAGCCTTCTGGCTTATACTTTTGTAACTGATGTTGTGATAAACACCCTGTAACTAATGTGCTGTAAAGAGACAGAATACACTGATTTCCACACAAACCCAGAGAGATCAAGGTGTGTAAAATCTCATCTTGGAGCTTGAATCAAAAATTTATTAGTGCATCACCACATTTATAAAACAAAGTCCATGTTCTCTCTGAGGAAGGACATTGTGCAAATTTGTTAAACGCTGTTGCTCCCTGCTTTAAAAAACACGAGATGGTTCCTGTCTTATTTTATTTGACTATCTTGCATTGGACTTTTTGTTCAGGGTCTCTCTTCCCCCCCCCCCCCCCACAATTGATCTTTAGTTCCTGTCCTTTCCATCACAGAGCTCTCCTCAAAGAAGAGCTCTGGACTGAGCAGAGAGAGATTAAGAGAGAGAATAGCATTATTTGTCACATGTACAGTGAAATTCGCCGCTTGCCTCAAAGACCAACACCATTTTTATATCTGCTGGGGGCAGCCCACAAGTGTTGCCACATGTCTGGCACCAAAAATGCATGCCCACAAATTACTAACTCTAACTCGTACATCTTTGGAATGTGGGAGGAAACCCATGTGGTCACGGGGAGAACATACAAACTCCTTGCAGACAGAGGCAGCTAATGAACCCCAATGGCTGGTCGCTGCCGCTCAGTGCTATGCAGTAAGTTGTTCACTGTGACCACTCTCTGTCTAAATGGGATCTTCTTTTCAAATATTTTTATCTGAAGGGATACCCACAAGCTCCTACTTTGCAAGAGATAAGAATAAGCCACTTAGCTTGATAGGAAGTGAAGACACTACGTTTGTATCACAGGGCTAGTGAAACAGTAAGGAGACATGAGTTCACATTTCGTTCATTAAGACTGACATCAAAAATCTCTTATCAATGATTGTTAGATGAAAACACAGCATGTAGTTATTACCAATAGAAACCTGCCATCCTCATCTGGTCTGACCTATATATAAATCTGTAGCAACATGATTTATTGAAATAAGAATCTTAAAAAAAAAACTTCAGAAGATGGAAATCCAAAACAAAAAAGATGAAAATGCTGGAAACACTCAGCAGGTCAGACTGCATCAAGGGCCAGTATTACCTTTTGCAGATGCTACCTGACCTGCTGAGTTTTTCCAGCATTTTCAGATTTCTTGTTTGGGCCTCTGAGCTAGCTCAGCGAACCATTGAGTTTGAACAAAGAGGCATAGCCAATAGATCTTGGCTGTGCCCACATCTCATAAAGAGAACAAAAAGTGGGGTAGTGATCATGGTCTCTTTAGAAATCTGATGGCAGAGGGGAAGAAGCTATTCCTAAAATGTTCAGTGTGTGCCTACAGGTTTCAACAATGAGAAGAGGGCATCTCCTTGATGGTGAAGGTCCTTAATGATGGATGCCACCTTCTTGGGTCAACGCCTTTTGAAGATGTCCTCAATGCTGGGGAGGTTATTGTCCACGGTGGAGCAGGCTGAGTTTACAACTTTCTGCAGCTTTTTTGATCCTGTGCTGTGGTGCCTCTATATCAAACAGTGATGCAGCCTGTTGGAATGCTCTCCATGGTATATCTGTGGACATTTGCTGGAGTCTTTGATGACAAACCAAATCTCCTCAAACTCCTAATGAAATATAGCTGCTGGTGTGCCTTTGTAATTGTACCAATATGTTGTCCCCAGGATAGATCCTCAGAGATAATGATACTCAGTCCCATAGTGCAATTTTACCAAGGCAGGCGGAGCAGGCAATAGTTATGTCTTTACAAATTTTGCTCACACCTTGCAAAAAAGTTCAAGTTTATTGTCATCTGACTGTACATACATACAACCAAACGAAACAATGTTCTTCCATGGGTGCACCATGGTCTGGAAGAACGTTGTTTCGTTTGGTTGTACAGTATGTACAGTCAGATAACAATAAACTTGAACTTGAAGATTATATGTAAATACAATCCCTTTAGAGCTCAATCTCCAGATACAAAGCTGAGTGAAGATTTAAATCATTGCTACAAAATAATGCACAAGCTGAGAATGTGGACAAAATACTGAAAAATGTTTGTTGCTGTTCAATTATTTACAGGAGCAACAGAAGGGAGAGGATGGTGAGAGACTGGACCAGATGGAGAAACTGCTGAGAGATTTGTTGGAACAACATAGAAAATCAGTCCTGGCTCTGTATGCCCAACACACGGTGGAGCTAATGGAAGTGGGGCTTGACCCAAACCTAGCGATGCCCCAGAACATCCTTGGAATGGAGAAAGATATAATGAGTGGTTTACAGCTGCTGGTCACTGATTTCCAAAAATTCTATGCAAGGAGCAAGCACAAACAGGTCAAATTAACTGATTGATTGAATAGACAGCAAAGCATAAGAACATTCTTTCATGAGAAAGAGAAGCAGGACGATGTCATCCTGTCCTCAAGGCTGCTCCATTTCATGTCTGTCTCAGCTTCACTTTTCCCCTAAATCCTCCAAACTAAAAGTCTGTCGATCTCACTGCCCAACGGATCTATTGATGCTCTGTGTTAGAGAATTCCAAACATTTAGTGCCCTTTGAGAGAAGATACTCTTCCTCTTCTCCATCTTAATTGGTACCCTTTGTGCCACCCATTCTCAATTCTCTTCATGATGGGATTCATCCTCTTAGCATCTAGCTTGTGAAGCCCCCACAGGAGCATGTGTTTCAGTAGGAACGCTTTCCTAATGAGTACTGGCTAAGCATTCTCAACCTTAACTCCTAGGGAACCACTCATCTCAGGAATCAATGTGGTAATTCTGCCTCCAGTACAAGTGAATCCCTCTGTAAATAAGGAGACCAATAATTGTTTTACAGACAAGTTAGAGTCGCCCCACTGACCTGGATAAGAGAGGAGTGGTATTAGAGGAGACCAATACACTCAAAATGCCAGAGAAACTCAGCAGGTCAGGCAGCATCAATGGAGAGGAATAAACAGTCGACATTTCTGGTCGAGACCCTTCATCAAGAGTTGGTATGAAATGTCAACTATGTATTCTTCTCCATAGCTGCTGCTGATCTGTTGAGTTCCACCAACATTTTGTGTATGTTGCTCAAGATTTCCAGATCTGCAGAATCCCTTCAGTCTATTGGAATATACACTGGGTTTCATAGAGCTCAAGGCTTCAGAGCCAATCGAAACTATACATTTTACATACTGGAACTACCACTTGCACTTAGCTTTCAGGCCAATTTGCTGGCCTGGAGATCGTTTGACCTGATTGTCAAGGACCCGCACAAGTCCACAATCACATGTAATATGACTGGTTGGCTAAAGTGAGCAACACACACAAAATGCTATTTAATTTTATTTAGAGATGCAGCACAGTAACAAGCCCATCTAGTTGTGCTACCCAATTACACCCATGTGACCAATTACCTGCTAACCCACAAGTCTTTGGAATGTGGGAGGAAACTGGAGCACCCAGAAATGTGGAGAATGTGGAAGCACCTTACAGACAGTATGGGTGCTGTGCTAACCACTACACTGCCATGCCACCCCTCAGCAGGTCAGGCAACATCTGTGCAGGGAAATAAACAGTCAACGTTTCGGGTGACATGCTGAGTTCCTCCAGCGATTTGTGGGTATTGCTCAAGATTTCCAGCATCTGCAGAATCTCCTGTGCCTGTGATTGGTGAATGGCCTATCCACTAGGCTTTTGACCAACTTCACAGTCACAACCATAGCATTGCCATTGGTCAAAAATTTCTGAATGCTCCTGAACTAATCATTGAAAATATATTTTTAAAAATACTCATTTAAAAAATTATTTGCTTAAAAGCTGAAAAATAATGTAATGTAAATGTGATTAATATAATTAATTTTAATGATCTAAAGAATAGCAAATAAAGATACAAACATGCCAGTAAAGTGGAAGCTGAAATATAATAAATAAATCATTTTAAAGTATTTAGTTTTAAGATCCTATATTTTACATATTCATAAATAGACATTCCTGTTCTTGACATAAAATTTGTTTTTGGGGACTATAACTGTGCTAATTTGCAATGATCATTTACTACTCCATCGCTAACCTGAACCTAAGATTGAACATGCTGTCTGTGAAAACTTGTTTAAACAGTGATGGCTAGTTCAGGATTCCTGGTAATGTATGCAAACAGAGAAATTCTAAAAATTGCTAAATTAGAGTAACTTTATTTGCCATATATACTTCAAAACATGTGTTAATAATGTCAGTAGATGTGAAACATGGTCTGAGGATATGCTGGAGGCAGCCTGCAAGTGCCACCATGCTTCCAACACCGTGCTCACAGCTCACTAACTTTATTGTATAGTATAGTATAGTCATACTTTATTGATCCCGGGGGAAATTGGTTTTCGTTACAGTTTTGGAACATGAGAGAAAAATGGAACACCCAGATAAAACCTACAAGTTCACAGGGCAGACATACAAACTCATTACAGACAGCACGGGAATTGAACCCCAATCTCTGGTGCTGTAACAGTGTGACACTAACCTCTGTGCTACCATGCTGCTGTCACGGGATATTGGCAGCAAGTTCTAACAGTTTCACCATCATAGCTACTACCCATCTGTTGAAGTAATACCCAGTTCTTGGATCAGGAGCCTCTCAAATCTGAGTCAGGAAGGCCGCAATGGCTCTTGGTCATCTTTGCTTTCAGCAGCCTTGTATATGCTGAAACTGTAAGGAGCAGGTCTGTGAGTTTCTCCGTGCTCTCTCCATAGGACGTCCCCTTGCAGTCTGAGACAAATGAACATAATGTGGAAGCCCCTGTCGCACAGTGTCTGGACACAGAAGGCAGTCTCACCTATCACTCGCTTGAGACTCTGCAAAGTTGGGAATTATCACTGGAAGCCTTAAAATTAGTGACGCTGGAAGTCAGGAAACTGAGCCGAGTGTATAAGACAATAGATACGTACAGTAAGTTACAGGTACAGTTCCACTTATTTACCTCATATTTATCTCTGTAAATTCTCAAAGCTATATTTTAAAGACCTTTTTAAATTCACTAATGATTTTTTTTCTGAGAAGGAAAATTTGAGAGCTGCAGAGCAAAGCCTGGGATCCCATTGGCTGAAACCAGCACCTAAATGCAGTACTCAGCCCAGAAGTAACCAGGCCAATGAGCAAGTGAGACTGAGAGGGGCTGAGGACTGGAAGAACTGTAGTGGTGTAGATGACTCCGGGGTGCAGGATGGGAGAGGCCAATGCAAAGATACATTCTTCATCCTCATTAGCAGGATGTCCAAAGCCTTGTGCACAGAGCAGACAGTGTTTCATGCGGTGGTGTGTATCTCAGTAATTTATTTTTGTTTAGTGATACAGCAGAGTAACAGGCTCCTCTGGCCCAGTGAGCCTGCACCGCCCAAGTACGCCCATGTGACCAATTAACCTACTGCTTTAAAATAGTCTTGGAGAGAAAATGGGGCAGCAGGTTTGACATTTGGCCAATGCCTATTATAGTCAAGTCAAGTCGCTTTTTATTGTCATTTCGACCATAAATTGCTTGTACAGTACACAATAAAAACGAAACAACGTTCCTCCAGGACCATAATCCAACGAGTGTAACGCTTAGCAACAGGCAACCTGCCAGAACTGAGCAGATCAAGCAGCATCTGTTGTGGAGTGGGAGGAATTGTCAATGGGGATACGAGAGGGGTCCTTTTACACCCAGAGAGTAGTACGTACCTGGAATGCGTTGCCTGAGGGAGTGATAGAAGCAGGCACTGGCTACTTTTGAGAGTATCTAAAAGAACATTGGAACCACCTGGGTAAAGAAGACTGAGGCCCGTTGCTGTAAAATGGCATTAGTAAAGTTTGTTGCCCACTGGTTTGGATGAACATGGTGGGCCAAATGGTCTGTTTCCACGCTGTACCTTCTCCTTCGTGTTGTCTGGTCCACTTCCAGGTGCAGAGTTCAGATCAAGCTCTTTCCCAACTTCTCAACAAACAAGATTGGCCACTGGGCGAGCAGACAGCTTTGAGAGTTGGGAGGTATCTAGAGGAGGAGCACATAAGAAGACTCTCTGATCTCCTGAGGCTGCAGAGGGAAGAGAGAAAGCGATGGGTAAAGGCAGATGGAAAGCCACATGTAAGAATGGCCCTCACCTAAATATGCACACCCTCCACAAACAATCCATATCCAGTACAATCCAGTCATTCTCTCTTCTTCAGCAGAAGATGTATACAGCACTAGCTTCAAGGACAACTTCTATCCTCCTGTTATAAAACCCTTGAACAGATCTGTTATGATAAATATGAACTATTAATCTCAGTCTATCTTGTCATGATTCTTGCACTTTATCTGTCTACTCACGGTGCTTTCTCTATGACTGTAACACTGTATTCTGCATTAGAGTCATAGAGTACTACAGCACAAAAACACATTTTATGAGTAATTAATGCAGAAAAGTTTTTCTTGTAGCTGTACATTCTGTGTTTTTTTTACTATTTGCATGATTTCTTTTTTTGCACATGGGGAGGGTTGATATTTTTCTTTGAATGGGTTCCATAGTTTTCTTTGTTTTGTTGCTGTCTATGGGAAAACGGATCTCAGAGTTGTATACTGCATTCATACTTTGATAATAAATGTACCTTCAATCTTTGTATGATATGATCTGACTGGATAGCATACAAACCAAAAACTTCTAACAGTAGCTCAGTACATGTGAGCCATTACCAATTGCATTTATGATTACAGTAATCACATACTGTAGCTACTACCTGTGTGCAGAGATAAGCTGTGAAATGTGATGGAGCAGTGTTTAATAACCATGAATTTTATTCTAAGCGCAGGAAGGAAATGAGGGTTTATGTTTGACTGAGAAATTAGTTGGAGAGGATTCAATACCGCATGCGAGTAAACACAGTGCAGACCTACAGAGAGAGCTTGCCTTGCAAATCGAGGAACGCGAGAACCTCGTAGAGGAACAGGTGATTCTTAATGTGAATAAATTAAGCATGGAAAATGTAGATTTCAGACTCAGAATCAAGTTTATTATCACTGACATACGAAATTTGTTGTGTTGTGACAGTGCAATACACAAAAAAAAATTACTCTTAAGTTACAATAAACAATATAAAAACAAATAAGTAGAGCAAAAAGAGAACTAAATAGTGTTCATGGATTCATGGACCATTCAAAAACCTGCTGATGGAAGAGAAAAATCTGCTCTGAAAACATTGAGTGTGTGTCTTCAAGCTCCTGTACCACCTTCGTGCTGGTAGCAATGAGAAGAGGGCATGTCCTGGATGGTGAGGGTCCTTAATGATGGATGCTGCCTTCTTGAGGCACCGTCAATCGATTATGTCTTCAATGCTGGAGAGGCTAGTTCTCATGATAGAGCTAGCTGAGTTTACAACCTTCTACTGTACATCTTTTTCCGATTCTGTGCATTGGCGCCAATACCAGACGGTGGAGCAACCAGTTAGAATGCTCTCCATGGTACATCTGTAGAAATTTGCCAGAATCGCGGGTGACATACCAAATCTCCCCAAACCTCTAATGCAATATATATATATATATAGCTCTGGCACGTTTTCCTTGTAATTGCCTCAATATGTTGGACCAAGGATACATTTTGAATGAGAATCCCAAATGTTCATGTGTCCGGTGGTAGTTCATGGAAGTGTGTCAGAAAATGTCACTCGCATTGGTCTGCATGAATCTTGCTCAAGGAGCAATGGAAGATTGAGAGGATTTCAGGACCTGTACCTTGCCCTGCAGAAAATGGCTGTGTTGGGATTTTTATTTTGAATGAAATCCAAAATACCAAATGGCCAAGTTATTATTTCAATAGAGTTTGGTTATTGGGCTTGTCTGCTTTAGTAAAGAGACTATAACATTTCCTAAAGGACATTATTCTGCCCAGTCCCCTTGACTCACATGAGGACTATAACCCTCCATAACTCTCGCATCCATGTACCTATCCAGATTTCTCTGAAACGTTACAATCGAACCTGCATCCACCATTTCTGCTGGCAGCTTGTTTCACACTCACTCTACCCTCTGAGTGAAGAAGTTCTCACTCACATTCCTCTGAATTGTTGGGGAATTGGTGACATTGATCCAGGTTACATTCTCCAATGTTGTAAGGATTTCAAATCACCAGGGGGGACAGCAAGAGAAGGGAAGAGAATGATGTGACACAAGGCAAAATCCATTTGCTCAAAGGGTTGAAATTAACTGGAACAAACTACTGAAGCAGTGATAACCAGAGAGAGAAGGGATTAAAGGTTGTTGTGAAGATATGCTATAGATTTGGGCTGCATCCAGCCTTTCTGGTCTGTCTGATCTTCAATTTCTCTCCTATTTTCAGTTGCAGTTGCAGGAGGAACAAACAATCATGGAAGCAGAAGCAGGAAATGGGATTGGTGACATTGGAACTGTGGTTTACGATATCCAATTGTTACGTCACCTGCGGCAGTACGTTCTCCTGGAGCAAAGACTCAAGCAGCAGCGGCAGGAATGCAGGGAAGCATCACACAACTGTATAAAGGTCAGTCTATCTGCCTTCCTCACCCAAGACCTCCATAAGGTTTAAAGTTATATACTGTAAAGTTGGAACAGAAAATACTGGAAATACTTGGCAGGAGAGGCTACATCTGTGGGAAGAGAAACAGAGCTAACATTTCAGGTTGAAAACTGGTTTTACATGTAAAATAAATCTGCAAGTCAACTGGGGAATTGGAGCCGGATGTCTGCTAGTCCTGTGGAGGCTGGAGGCCCAGAGGCTGAGGTCGGAGGAGTGTGTGTGTCCGTGTCTGTGTGGGTGCTTTCTTTCCCCATGGTGGGACTGTCTAAGTCAGAGGCATAACTTATAGGGAAAGTAGAAAGGATCCAAAGTTGATGTCTGTTCCCACAGACAGTGACTGGAGTCCAGAATGCACCAATTGAGGTGGGGATGGAAGCTGATACTCTTAAAACACTTAAGCTGCTCTATTCATTTGTTTACTTAGAGTAGTGATCGCCAACCTTTTTAAGCCCAAGATCCCCTACCTCGGCCTTAGTGAAAGGCAAGATCGACCTGCTAAGTCGTTTAGTCACACACATGCGCACCGGGCAGAAAAGACCGGAAGTAAAACCCTGCAACTCGGAAACAATCTCTCTTTACAAACAGCTTTCTGTAGCGGGAGTATTGCTATATTACCATTATCTTAATTAGTATTACTTATTTTTATAATGCTCACATTACAACACCTTTAATTCTATGTTTCATTATTTAATTTTATGTCAACGTGAAAAAATAAATGAATAAAAATTAACTGTTGCACTCAGTGTGATGACTGGGGCTGAATACTTTCTGCTAGTTCCTTGAAATTTGGCTCATAACTACAGCCAGCCAGTCTGAGACAGTCTGTGAGGTGTCTGTCAGTAAGACAGCTCCTGTACTTAGATATCATAATTTTCATCTATTGCAGCACAGTGCCCTCGCAAACCTCCTGACAGACTGAATATTTGAATGGACAGTTTCCTTTGTTAGACTGAACATTGAATCTGACACATTTTTCAGGTGTTTTGTATTGGTAAACTGTTACTGAGACACTAGTATAAGTTTCAGAGGTACACAAGATAATGACACCATTGTTTTTTTGTTTCCCAGTTATTTACATTTGGGGAATGTTGGAATTTAAAGGGGGAGAAGTGTTGTAATGTGAGCATTATAAAGATAAGTTAATACAAATTAGGATAATGGTAATATAGCATTACCCCCGCTATGGAAAACTGTTTGTAAAGAGAGGTTGCTTCCGGGTTGTGGGGTTTTACTTCCGGTCTTTTCTACCGCGGTGCATGGCGGGGGAGCTACACACATGCGCACTGGGCAGAAAGAATGGAACTAAAACCCCCGCAACCCGGAAACAATCTCTCTTTACAAACAGCTTTCAGTAGCTGGAGTATTGCTGTACTACCATTATCCTAATTAGTATAATGCTCACATTACAACAGTATTTGTGTATTTATTTTTCATTTTTTTCAGAATCTACTGGGAAAGTCTCAAAGATCACAAATTTAGAGATACAGTGTGGAACAGGCCCTCCCGGCCGATGAGCCGCACTGTCCAACAACCCATCAATTTAACCTAACCTAAACACAGGACAATTTACAATAGAAACAAAGAAACATAGAAACATAGAAAACCTACAGCACAATACAGGCACTTCGGCCCACAAAGCTTTGCCAAACATGTACTTACTTTAGAAATTAACTAGGCTTAACCGCAGTCCTCCATTTTTCTAAGTTCCATGTACCTGTCCAGGAGTCTCTTAAAAGACCCTATCGTATCCGCCTCCACCACCATTCCACGCACTCACCACTCTTTGCGGGAAAAAAAAACTTGCCCCTGACATCTCCTCTGTACCTATTCCCAAGCACCTTAAAACTGTGCCCTCTCACGTTAGCCATTTCAGCCCTGGGAAAAGCCTCTGACTATCCACACGATCAATGCCTCTCATCATCTTATACACCTCTATCAGGTCACCTCTCACCCTCCGTCACTCCAAGAAAAAAACACTGAGTTCACTCAACCTATTCTCATAAGGCATGTTCTCCAATCCAGGCAACATCCTTGTAAATCTCCTCTGCACTCTCTCTATGGTTTCCACATCCTTCCTCTAGTAAGGTGACCAGAACTGAGCACAGTACTCCAAGTGGGGTCTGACCAGGTTCCTAACATTACCTCTCAGCTCTTAAACTCAATCCCACGATTGATGAAGGCCAATGCACTGTATGCCTTCTTAACCACACAGTCAACCTGCGCAGCGGCTTTGAGTGTCCTATGGACTCAGACTCCAAGATCCCTCTGATCCTCCACACTGCCAAGAGTCTTACCATTAATATTATATTCTGCCATCATATTTGACCTACCAAAATGAACCACTTCACACTTATCTGGCTTGAACATCATCTGCCACTTCTCAGCCCTGTTTTGCATCCTATCAATGTCCCGCTGTAACCTCTGACAGCCCTCCACACTATCCACAACACCTCCAACCTTTGTGTCATCAGGAAATTTACTAACCCATCCCTACACTTCCTCATCCAGGTCATTAATAAAAATCATGAAGGGAAGGGGTCCCAGAACAGATCCCTGAGGCACACCACTGGTCACCGACCTCCATGCAGAATATGACCCATCTGCAACCACTCTTTGCCTTCTGTAGGCAAGCCAATTCTGGATCTACAAAACAAGGTCCCCTTGGATCCCGTGCCTCCTTACTTTCTCAATAAGCCTTGCATGGGGTACCTTATCAAATGCCTTGCTGAAATCCATATACACTACATCTACTGCTCTTCCTTCATCAATGTGCTTAGTCACATCCTCAAAAAATTCAATCAGGCTCGTAAGGCACGACCTGCCTTTGACAAAGCCATGCTGAGTATTCCTAATCATATTATGCCTCTCCAAATGTTGATAAATCCTGCCTCTCAGGATCTTTTCCATCAACTTACCAACCACTGAAATAAGACTGACTGGTCGATAATTTTCTGGGCTATCTCTACTCCCTGTCTTGAATAAGAGAACAACATCTGCAACCCTCTAATCCTCCAGAACCTCTCCCGTCCTCATTGATAATGTAAAGATCATCGCCAGAGGCTCAGCAAGCTCCTCCCTCGCCTCCCACAGTGGCCTGGTACATCTCATCTGGTCCCAATGACTTATCCAGCTTGATGCTTTCCAAAAGCTCCAGCACATCTCTTTCTTAATGTCTATATGCTCAAGCTTTTCAATCCACTGTAAGTCATCCCTACAATCACCAAGAATCTTTTCCGTAGCGAATACTGAAGCAAGGTATTCATTTAGTACCTCTGCTATCTCTTCCAGTTCCCTACATACTTTTCCACTGTCACACTTGATAGGTCCTATCCTCTCACATCTTATCCTCTTGCTCTTCACATACTTGTAGAATGCCTTGGGGTTTTCCTTAATCCTGCCCGCCAAGGCCTTCTCATGGCCCCTTCTGGCTCTCCTAATTTCATTCTTAAACTCCTTCCTGCTAGCCTTATAATCTTCCAGATCTCTATCATTACCTAGTTTTTTGAACCTTTCGTTAGCTTTTCTTTTCTTTTTGACTAGATTTACAACAGCCTTTGTACACCACGGTTCCTGTACCCTACCATCCTTTCCCTGTCTCGTTGAAACATACTTATGCAGAATTCCAAGCAAATATCCCCTGAACATTTGCCACATTTCTTCCATACGTTTCCCTGAGAACATCTGTTCCCAAGTTCCTACCTGATAGCGTCATATTTCCCCTTACTCCAATTAAACGCTTTCCTAACTTGTCTGTTCCTATCCCTCCCCAATGCTCTGGTAAAGGAGATAGAATTGTGATCACAATCTCCAAAATGCTCTCCCACTGAGAGACCTAACACCTGATCAGGTTCATTTCCCAATACTAGATCAAGTACAGCCTCTCCTCTTGTAGGCTTATCTACATATTGTGTCAGGGAACCTTCCTAAACACACCTAACAAACTGTACCCCATCTAAACCCCTCGCTCTCGGGACATGCCAATCAATATTTGAGAAATTAAAATCTCTCACCACGACAACCCTGTTATTATTACACCTTTCCAGAATCTATCTCCCTATCTGCTCCTCGATGTCCCTGTTACTATAAAAAACACCCAGCAGAGTTATTGACCCCTTCCTGTTTCCAACTTCCACCCACAGAGACTCAGTAGACAATCCCTCCATGTCTTCCTCCTTTTCTGCCGCTGTGACACTATCTCTGATCAACAGTGCCATGCCTCCACCTCTTTTGCCTCCCTCCCTGTCCTTTCTGGAACATCTAAAGCCTGGCACTCTAAGTAACTATTCCTGCCCCTGAGCCAACCAAGTCTCTGTAATGTCCACAACATCACAGCTCCTAGCACAGGTCCACACTCTAAGCTCATCCACCTTGTTCATGATGCTTCTTGCATTAAATTAGACACATCTCAAACCATCAGTCTGAGCATGTCCCTTCTCTATCACCTGTCTATCTTCCCTTTTGCACTGTCTCCAAGCTTTCTCTATTTGTGAGCTAACTGCCCTTCCTTCATCTCTTCAGTTTGGTTCCCACACCCCCTCCCCCAGCAATTCTAGTTTAAACTCTCCCCAATAGCCTTAGCAAACCTCCCTGCCAGGATATTGGTCCCCCTTGGATTCAAGTGCAACCTGTCCTTTTTGTACAGCTCACACCTGCCCCAAAAGCGGTCCCAATGATCCAAAAATCTGAATCCCTGCCCTCTGCTCCAATCCCTCAGCCACACATTTATCCTCCAGCTCACTCTATTCCTATTCCCACTGTCCCGAGATTACTACCTTTGAGGTCCTGCTTCTCAACTTCCTTCCTAGCTCCCTGTAGTCTGTTTTCAGGACCTCCTCCCTTTCCTACCTATGTCGTTGGTACCAATATGTACCATGACCTCTGGCTGTTCACCTTCCCACTTCATGATATCAGGGACGCAATCAGAAACATCCCGGACCCTGGCACCTGGGAGGCAAACTACCATCCACGTTTCTTTTCCGCATCCACAGAATCGCCTATCTGACCCCCTAACTATAGAGTCCCCTATTACTATTGCCTTCTTCCTTTCCCTACCCTTCTGAGCCACAGGGCCAGACTCTGTGCCAGAGGCGTAGCCACTGTTGCTTCCCCCAGGTAGGCTGTTCCCCCCCCCCCCCCCAACAGTACTCAAACAGGAGTACTTATTGTTAAGTATGAACAATCAACCTACTAACCGGTACATCTTTGGGCTGTGGGAGGAAACCAGAGCACCCAGAGGAAACCCAAGTTATCACATGGAGAATATAGAAACTCCTTATAGATGGTGCCGGAATTGAACTCTAAACTCTGACACCCCCATCTATAATAGCATCATGATAGCTGCGACACCCAAATCTAGACAAGAATCGGCAAGGCATAGAGGTTATGGAGCTAAATGGCATTGGTGTAGATGAGTATGAACATGATGGGCTGAAGGGCTTGTTTCTGTGCTGTATAACTCTATGACTGTTAAAATGGCATCTGAATAATGACACATTCAACACTTGTGTTCCAGCAGTTGTTGACAGAGGACAATGATGGTGACATGAAATGCTTGTACAACCAAGCCAAGGGCCAGAATCAAGCTTTTATGGGCCTAAAATCTGCTGCTGCCTTATTGGAGCTAAGAGAAAAAAACCTTCAAGAGTTAGCTGATAGGTTGAAGTCTTTCACCTCTGACAAGGTTAGTAATGTGGAAATATCCGAACAATCTACTAGTGAACTGAGGCTGTGATTTCTTCTTGACCTAAAAAAAAGTTGGTATCTAGAGTCATCAAGTAATACTACACAGAAGTAGTCCCTTCGGCCCAACTGGTCCATGCTGACCACATCATCCTCCCTGCTAATCCCAATTATCCACACTCAGTCCATAGCTCTGCAATCCCCTCCCCTCCAGGTACCTATCCAAATGCCTCTTATTTGTTGCAACTGTATTCACCTCAACCACTTCCTCTGGCAGCTTATTCCTGTACCCATTACCCTCTGTGTGAAGATCTCACCTTTCAGGTCTCTTGTAAATCTTTTCCATCTTATCTTGCATCTGTGTCCTTGAGTTTTGGACTCCCCAATCCTGGGAAAAAGACAATGACTGTCCCCCTTTATCAAACCCCTGAGGACTTGTGAACTTCTGCAAGGTTAATCTTTCACTTTATAGTTTTCAGCCTTTACACTAATTACTTGTGGTCCTGTGACATCCAGGTGCATGACACTCTGAATAGAATCCCTCTAGGCTGTCATGTTTTTAGATCCTGTGCCGGGAGCACAGTAGCATAGCGGTTAGCGCAATGGCATTGGAGTTCGGAGTTCATTTCCGACATCACCTGTCAGCAAGGTTAATTGGTCATTGTATCAATAACCGTGGTATTTCTCTTCCTGATGAACTTAACGTATTCTACGCAAGATTCAAACAGAAGAGGAGCGTCCCGCTCCCTCCGGATGAACCGGACCTGGTGGCATCGAGATTCATCGTCACCGAGGAGGACGTTAGAAGTGCCTTCCTGAAGATAAATCCAAGGAAAGCGACAGGCCCAGATGGCGTCCCAGGATGGGTTCTCCGGGCCTGTGCAAGCGAGCTAGCTGGAGTGTTTGCTGACATCTCCAACTGCTCCTTGCTTCAGTCTAAGAGCCCCTCGTGTTTTAAGAAGGCAACGATAGTCCCAGTGCCGAAGAAGAGCAAGGTGGCATGCCTGAATGACGATCGACCTGTGGCTCTGACATCAATTGCTATGAAGTGCTTCAAGAGATTGGTTATGGCACACATCAACCACAGCCTACCGGTCAACCTCAATGCTCTGCAATTCGCCTACTGGAGCAACAGGTCAATGGCAGATGCCATCTCTCCAGCCCTACATTCCTCCTTAGAGCACCTGGAGAATAAAGACGCATACGTAAGGCTCCTTTTCAGTGACTACAGCTCTGCCTTTAATACCATCGTTCCAAATAAACTGATTCCTAAGCTCCAGAACCTGGGCCTTAGCACTCAGATTTGCAGCTGGATCTTCAACTTCCTCACAGACAGGACTCAGGCTGTAAAGATAGGGGACAAGCTCTCCTCTACAATCACTCTGAGCACCGATGCCCCACAAGGCTGTGTACTCAGCCCCCTGCTGTACTCACTGTACACCCATGATTGTGTAGCCAAGTTTCCATCAAACTCAATATATAAGTTTGCTGATAACACAACAATTGTAGGCCGTATCTCGGGTAATGATGAGTTTGAGTACAGAGAGGAAATTAAGAACCTGGTGGCATGGTGCGAAGACAATAACCTATCCCTCCCGAAAGAAGCTGCAGAAGATCGTGAACATGGCGCAGCACATCACACAAACCAATCTTCCGTCCGTGGACTCACTTTACATCGCACGCTGTCGGAGCAGTGCTGCCAGGATAATCAAGGACACGACCCACCCAGCCAACACACTTTTCGTCCCTCTTCCCACCAGGAGAAGGCTCAGGAGCTTGAAGACTCGTACAGCCAGATTTGGGAACAGCTTCTTTCCAACTGTGATAAGACTACTGAACGGATCCTGACCCGGATCTGGGCCGTACCCTCCAAATATCCAGACCTGCCTCTCAGTTTTTCTGCACTACCTTACTTTCCATTTTTCTATTTTCTATTTATGATTTATAATTTAAATTTTTAAGATTTACTAATTTTAACTATTTTTAATATTTAATATTTGTAATCCAGGGAGTGGGAAGCGCAGAATCAAATATCGCTGTGATGATTGTACGTTCTAGTATCAATTGTTTGGCGACCATAAAGTATAAAGTAAGTCGTCTTGTGATTAGGCTAGGGTTGAAAATAAGGAGTTGCTGGGTGGTGCGCCTCTGTGGGCTGAAAGGGCCTGTTCTGCACTGTATCACTGTAAGTAAAAATAATAAAGGAAAATCTTGATGGCAAAGCAATTATTGGCCTTTGGTGTGGTCTCCTGATCTCAGCTTCAAGCCTGATATGGGCTGATGCTCGTAAGCACAAGAAATTCTGCAGATGCTGGAAATCCAGAGTAACACACACAAAATGCTGGAGGTCAGGTAGCATCTATGAAAATGAATAAAGAATCAATGTTTGGGCCGAGACCCTCATCAGGGCTAAGCATTTCAGGCTGAGGCTCTTCATCAGGCTCTTACTATTTTACAGTGTGTGGAAGTAGCTGAATGTATGGCTGCTGAGCTAAAAGGCTTTAGACAGGGAAGCATGAAGACTCTACAGGAACAGCTCCAAAATATAAATGGAAAGAGACTACTGGAGCAAGAAACAAGGAAAATGGCCTTAATAAACGAGGTATGTGGACCACAAAAAGAACAGCATTTAATGGTGCTTTAAATATTCCTGCTATCTTGATTCTATCCACACACTCGTCTAGCTTGCAGAGGGAATTACAGAGATTGACCTTATTTTGACCAAATGGAGATCTCAACATACACATTAAAAATACAGGCCAATATGGGCTGCTACTTCACAACATAGTTACAATGCAACACTACTCTGATTGAGATTGAACTACTTTTTATTTGTTATCAAAGTACATACAGTATACACTCAGTGACCTCTTTATTAAGTGCCTCAGTCTACCTCGTCATGGCCCTTATACTTTATTTGTCTACTCACTGTACTTTCTCTGTAACTGGAACACCACACTCAATGACCACTTTACTAAGTACCTCTTGTACTCAATAAAGTGGCCACTGAGTGTATGTTCATGATCTTCTGTTGCTGTAGCCCATCCACTTCAAGGTTTGATGTGCTGTGCATTCAGAAATGCAATTCTGGACACCACTGTTGTGGTTATTTGTGTTACTGTCGCCTTCCTGTCAGCTTGAACCAGTCCAGCTATTCTCCTCTGACCTCTCTCATTAACAAGGCAATTTCTCCCACAGAACTGCCACTCACTGGATGTGTTTTTAATCTGTAAATTCTAGAGACTGTTGTGTAAGAAAGTCATAAGTGGTCAGTGGACTGGTCTGGGACACACTTCAACATTCCACCCAATCTCAGAAACAGAAGTAAATCATTTGGCCCCTTCTACCTTTTAATTGGTGTTGCGGTTTGACAACAATTTGTTGTCCTTTCAAATTCTCCACAGTGTAAATCTTCAGTTTATAACATTCATGTCTATTGATCACTGTGTAGATTAAGGAACTTGAGGCCAGTTTAGCAGAAGAAGAGAAGCTGGAGGGAGAGATGGTCGCACAAGACCTGCTGAAGAAGAAAAGACAGCAGAACCTGTGGATGACGCAGATAGAAACCAAATTACAAGACCAACTGGAACGAGGAGAGCTGACACACGAGCATAGAGAGGTGTTGTTTTGTTACTTTGATTGATCTATTCATAAGATTTTGAGCTATGATCATGTACTTTTACAAATCCATCTATGCCATGAAATTATGGCAAATGCTTTGCAACACAGAATCTGGTTCAATATCACTGAACACATGTTGTGAAATTTGTTGTCTTTGCAGCAGCAGTACAATGCGATACATAATAATAGAAAAAACTGTGAATTACATGTAGCCCCCAGGTCCGGTGGGCTGCATTAGTCTAGGAAAAGACACTCTCCAGCCTGCCAAACTTGTGAAATCTCGTTTGTGTGGATGCTGCGTGATGTTTCCCCCGTTACAAATCAGTACCATGAAATAACAAACAGCACACCATAAGCAATTGAATGATTTAGCTTTATAATTCTCAATTTGACTAAAGGGTTAGTAAAGAAAGCAAAAAGAAAAGGGTCCATTTTAATGGAACAGTCTAAAGCACAGCGTTGGAGCTCATGATTTTCCCGTCCGTTTGTTCTCCATTGATTTCCCCCGGGCGCCGTCGACTCCCGACCCCATTCCACGTCCACTCCGTCCTGCAGTCTATGACCTTTCCATTCTGGCCTCTTCTCTCTCCATCTTCTGCCAAGCAAAAGTCTGCGAATCCCTCGCGCTCGGGCACACAAGAAAGAAAACTACACCCCTCATTGGACGCCGCATATTCCAAAGCCCCCGTTATCTCTAGTCATAACCCAACCACACTGCTGCTACAGAGGAACCATTATATTAGCAGTGAAATCTTTCCCAGGGCATTATACAGAAAGTAGATATATATTAAATAGTTAAATTAAATAAATAGTGCAAAAATAAAACTTTAAAAAAGTAGTGTTCATGGGTTCAATGTCCATTAATAAATCAGATGACAGAGGGTAGGAAGCTGATCCCGGATCATTGAGTGTGTGCCTTCAGACTTCTGTACCTCCTTCCTGATGGTTGCAATGAGAAGAGGGCAAAAACTGGGTGATGGGGGTCCGTAATGATGGACGCTGCCTTTTTGAGGCGTCGCTCCTCAAAACACACAAGATGCTGGAGGAACTCAGCAGGTCAGCCAGCATCTATGGAAATGAATAAACAATTAACGTTTTTGCCCAGGACCCTTCGTATTAGGACTGATGAAGGATCTTGGCCCAAAACATCATCTGTTTATTCCTTTCCATAGATGTTGCCTGACCTGCTGTGTTCCTTCAGCATTTTCTGTGTGTTGCTCCGGATTTCTAGCATCTGCAGAATCTCTCGACTTTATGGCAAATTCTTTAATACCTTGTACCTTTAGGTGCTTGAACCTGAGTCTGGAAAATATTCTGGATAGATGTTGCTGTAGAGTGTCATGATCAAGTAAAGGTTATATGGAACTTCAGGTCCTGTTCTGACAAACAGCGTGAGAAATGATGCTTCATCTCTAGCCCGTATTCCAGTATGAATCTTGTAGCCTTTCATACAGCCAAAATCCACCTTGAATGCAAGATTGTTTAATTCAACATTGTTAAATGTCATTTTCTGTACACAAGTGTAAAAGAGAATGAAATAATTGTTACTCCAGATCCCATGCAGCACAAAAGAACAATAAGATACAAGTGTACAATAATAAAAAAACACAATAAGTACAAATACATAAGATAGTTTATCTACATAGATTGATTGTATGTCCATAAAGTGACAAGAAGCTATACATGAAGTGTCTATACATAAGGAACCCTGACAGGAAATGATAAAGTAATGATGGTGGTTGGGTGTGTAATGGGGTGGCTTAGTGGGTGGAGGTGTTGATCAGCCTTACTGCTTTGGGAAAATAATTGTTTTTGAGTCCGGTGGTCCTGGTGTGGATGCTACACAGCCTCCTCCCTGATGGGAGAGGGACAAACAGTCCGTGAGCAGGGTGGGTGGCATCCTTCATGATGTTACTGGCCCTTTTCTAGCCCTTTCTATATATATATATATATATAAAAGTGTCCTTGAATGTGGGTAGGCTGGTGCCAGTGATGCATTGGACAGTTTTGACTACCCGCTGTGATCCTTCCTGTCCACTGTAGTGCAATTTCTGTACCATGCAGATAGGATGCTCTCTACCTGTGCATCCATAGAAGAATATGAATATAGATGTGCATAGTCCATATGCTTAGTAACTAAATGTCCACAGATTTCTGACAGAGGAAATTCCAAAGGTTCTCAACTCCCTCATCTCACTTTTAATCGGTGAATCCCTTATGCTGAGTTCCTTAATCCTCAACTCTCCAGTCTATGGTCTTACCAACAAATTTACTTCCTTCTTAATCTTCTAAACTTCCGTGAGTATAGGCCAATCCTAGTTAATTTCTCTTTATAGACCTCCTACCCAACCCAGAAATCAGCTTGGTGAATCACTGTTTCACCACCTCTGAGTTAAGAGGCCAAAGCTGCATATAATACTCCAGATTCTATACAATCTCAGCAAGACTTTCTTGCTCTTGTCCATTTCATATAATAAAATGGTCTTCAAATTGCCACTTGCATGCTGAAAATGCTCTGGAAGAGTAAAGGGTTTGAGTATTGTGAACAGTTTGAGGACCCTTATCTAAGAAAGGACATGCTGGCATTGAAGAAGAGGCTCACAAGAGTAATCCTAGGAATGAAAGGGTTAACGTATAAGAAGCATTTGATGACTCTGGGCCTGTACTCATTGGAGTATAGAAGAATGAAAGGGCATCTCATCAAAACTTACCGAACATTGAAAGGCCTAGTCAGGATGGAAGTGGAGAGGACGTTTCATATAGTGGGTGAATCTAGGACCAGAGGGCATAACCTCAGAACAGGACAGAAGGACATCCCTTTAGAACAGAGGTGAGGAGGAAATTCATTAGCCAGATGGTGGTGAATCTGTGGAATTCATTGCTATGATCTGCTGTGAAGCCCAAGTCATTGGGTATATTTAAAGAGGAGGTTGATAGGTTCTTGATTAGTAAGAGCATCAAAGGTTACAGGGAGAAGGCAGGAAAATGGGGTTGAGAGGGATAATAAATCAGCCATGATGGAATGGCAGAGCCTCAATGGGCAGAATGGCTTAATTCTGCTCATATGTCTTATGTTCTTATGGTCTATTCGTAGTTAAGTTTTAAAATTTCATTCCTGCAGAACCTTAATAAAGAGCACAGCATAAGGCTGTGGCTGCAGGAGAAGAGTCTTCAGCAAAAGATTGAGCAGATTGAGAAGGATCAGGAGGTGAAGTGGAAAAGGGAAAAAGATGACAGCCAACTAAGAATTGCAGAAAGGAAAGCGGAAGAAGAGCAGAAAGCAGAGGCAAGCCACTCTCAACAAGTCCGACAGCTTCTAAACAAAGGTATGAGTAAGGTGTTTTCTTGGGAATGTGCACCAAAAATTAAAACTATGGATGGTTTGAAGGTATCATCTTCCCAGGATCTTGTTGCTATCAAAACTGGTTGCCAGAGAATCTATCACATTACTTTTAGGATAACCCATTAATTTCTGCATGCGTAAAGCCCTTGTTGCACTGCCTGAGCTTGTGTTTGTTCCCAACCCAACAATCCCTAAAATCTAATTCATCATTGCTTGTAAATATTTATGGGCATCGCCCTTCCCTTGTAAACTCCTTCAGCTCTACAAGCCACTGAGATCCCTACATTTTTCCAATTTTGCTGCCTTAGACATCCTCAATTTTGACTGCATGGCTATAGATCCCCAGGTCTTGGGTTTATGAAATCCCAGGTTCTGTCATTCCCTCACTAACACTTACTGTCTCTCTTGCCTCTGTGGCACACTTTTTGTCTCTTTATGCACCTCGTTATCTTTGCTAACACTCCTGGGAAGCAATTTACTATACTGACAATGCTGTCCCAGTCAAGGCTTTGTGGCTTCAGGGAAGTCAGATATAGTTTATATTTCCTCACAAGTGATCTACATAGAACATTATAGCACAGTACAGGTCCATTGGACACTATGTTGTGCTGACCTACTCTAAGGTTGATCTATTGCTTCCCTTCTACATAGCCCTCCATTTTTCTATCATCCGTGTACCTATCTAAGAGTTTATTAATTATCAAGGGGGATGTGAGGGCTAAGTTTTTTACTTAGAAAGTCGTGGATGCCTAGAATAAGCTGCCTGGTATGGTGGTAGAGACTTTAGACCATAAGACATAGGAGCAGAAATAGGCCATTTGACCCATCAAGTCCTCTTGAAATGAATGCTAACATGGCATTTGCCTTCCTCACCACCGACTCAACCTGCAATTTAACCTTTACAGTGTTCTGCACAAGGAATCCCAAGTCCCTTTTCATCTCAGATTTTTGGATTTTCTCCCCATTTAGAAGATAGTCTGCACACTTACTTCTACTACCAGAATGCATGACCATGCATTTTCCAATATTGTATTTCATTTGCCTTTTTCTTGCCCATTCTCCTAATCTGTCTAAGTCCTTCTGCAGCTTACCTGTTTCCTCAACACTACCTGCTCCTTCACCAATCTTTGTATCATCTGCAAACTTGGTAACAAAGCCATCTATTCCATCATCTAAATCACTGATATACAGAATAAGACATATATTTAAGGTGATTCCTCCAATCACCTTAAAATTATGCCCCATGTATGAGCCATTTCAGCCCTGTGAAGCAATCTCTGGTTATCCATACCATACCTGATCTATGCCTCTTATCTTGTTATCCTTTATCGTCACCTCTCATTCTCATGGGTCTGCAGTCCACATAGACAAATGTTATGTTCAGGTAAAAGTCGGCATGCATAGTGCCCTTGAAGTTTCATCGAGGAATTCTAACTTCCCTGACAAAAATATTTCATAAAAGCAGTTATCTCCATCACTGATAAATGTGATGTTAATTCTATTACAAGTAAAGACAGTGTTGGCGTGTGGCCAAGTGGTTAAGGCGTCGGTCTAGGGATCTGAAGGTCACTGGTTTGAGCCTCAGCTGAGGCAGCGTGTTGTGTCCTTGAGCAAGGCACTTAACCACACATTGCTGTGTGACGACACCAGTGCCAAGCTGTATGGGTCCCAATGCCCTTCCCTTGGACAACATCGGTCTCGTGGAGAGGGGAGACTTGCAGCATGAGCAACTGGCGGTCTTCCATACAACCTTGCCCAGGCCTGCGTCCTGGAAACCTTCCAAGGCGCCAATCCATGAGACTAATGGATACCTAAAAAAAAAGTAAAGGTAGAAAATGCTGTAAACACTCAGCCAATTAGGGAGCGTCTGTGGCAGAGATGCATATTTAAAGTTTCAGG
This sequence comes from Mobula birostris, assembly GCF_030028105.1. Taxonomy (NCBI): domain Eukaryota; kingdom Metazoa; phylum Chordata; class Chondrichthyes; order Myliobatiformes; family Myliobatidae; genus Mobula; species Mobula birostris. The sequence continues at coordinate 3,312,898 of NC_092389.1, forward strand.
TGAAAGACTACTTGACCCTGTTTTTGTTTCAGGTTTCTAGCATCTGGATTCTTTTAATTCATTTTCACTCTTTTGTAGTTGTGACTCTGTGGGTAGTACTGTTATTTCTTAGTCAAAGAGCTAGGAGTTTTAAAACACAAAAAAACCGAGGCTGACACTTTAATATGTACTGAGGGAGTGCTGTGCTCCTGGGGATGCGACCTTAAACTGAAACCCTATCATTTCCCTTGCGTGCGAGTGTGTGTGTGCGCGCGCGCCTGTGTGAAATCAGGTTTATTATCACTGACATATATATCACTAAGTTTGTTCTTTTGCAGCAGCAATACAGACAATTACGATAAATTACATTATGAATATATATAGGTATTCAATACATAAATAGTGCCAAAAGGGAACAAAATAGCAAGGTAGTGTTCATAGGTTCATGGTCCATACAGAAATTTGATGGTGCAGGGGAAGGGGAAGAAGCTAACCCTAAAACGTTGAGAGTGTGCATCTTCAGGCTCCTGTACCTCCTCCTTGATGACAGTAATGACAAGAGGGCATGTTCTTGGTGGTGAGAGCCCTTCATGATGGATGCCGCCTCGTTGAGGATCAGTGGTAGGAAGGCTAGTGCCTATGATGGAGCTTGCTCAGTTTACAACTGTGTGTGTATGTAAAAATATAAAGGTGGTCTTCACAAGAAGAGCAAAATTGATCGTCCTTTCCCTCTTGATCTAACCATGCCTTTCTCGCAATGTCCCCAATGCTGATTGTCCATACAGTATCATATCACTGTTTGGGTGATCTAACTGTGTTATAAATTGGCTGCACAGTGACAGCACTACCTAATTAACTGTAAAGTGATTAGAAATGATGGAGATCATAAAAGGTACCTAAATAGACAAGAGTTTCTATTTTAAGATTTCCATAAATAAACATTTTTTTTCCTTTCTTTTGCTCAGCCACCATAGCCTTTGAACAAATGGCAAGTTTTACTGCACGGAATTTTCCTGTGCTCCACCTAAAACCCAGACCCATCTTGGGTAAGTATGACTGAGTCAGGTGAAGCTTTACAGAGTTGTGTAAATGACTGTTCTCTTTGCAAAGAGTTTGTGAAACTGATTCAGGTGACAAAGGTACAGTCAACGTTTCAGGCCGAGACCCTTCGTCAGGGCTAACTGAAGGAAGAGTGAGTAAGGGATTTGAAAGTGGGAGGGGGAGGGGGAGATCCAAAATGATAGGAGAAGACAGGAGGGGGAGGGATGGAGCCAAGAGCTGGACAGGTGATTGGCAAAAGGGATATGAGAGGATCATGGGACAGGAGGCCCAGGGAGAAGGAAAAGGGGGAGGGGGGAGGAAAAGCCCAGAGGATGGGCAAGGGGTATAGACAGAGGGACAGAGGGAGAAAAAGGAGAGAGAGAGAAAGAATGTGTGTATATAAATAAATAACGGATGAGGTACGAGGTGGAGGTGGGGCATTAGCGGAAGTTAGAGAAGTCAATGTTCATGCCATCAGGTTGGAGGCTACCCAGACAGAATATAAGGTGTTGTTCCTCCAACCTGAGTGTGGCTTCATTTTGGCAGTAGAGGAGGCCGTGGATAGACATGTCAGAATGGGAATGGGATGTGGAATTAAAATGTGTGGCCACTGTGTGTGTGGCTTCCGTCCATCATGGTCAACCATTGACACTGCGTCTCTGGTAGTCACTGGTTTGTCCAGCCGTGTTGACTGTGGCTATTGAGACTGATCCTGGAACAGCAGGCTCTGCCACAGTTCCTGCATGTGTAGGGCATCATGGAATTGTTGTCCACTGTCCGCTGTGCTCTCCGTTTAGCCCTCCGCTCCGCAAACTGACTCAGGATCACTCTTTCGCCTTGCTCTAGGTGTTGCTGAAGAGCACCTCGCCATTTGTTGCGGTCATCTGCTGTACCCTCCCAGCACTCGTGTTGATTTTTAAGGCTTTCATGTCACGCTTGCAGAGGTCCTTGAAGTGAAGCTGGGGTCTACCAACGTTCCTCTTGCCTGTTGCTAGTTCTCCGTAGAGGATGTCCTTTGGCAGTCTACCATCCTTCATACGACGGACGCGGCCCAGCCAGCACAGTCTGCGTTGTCTTAAAAGTGTGAACATTGTGGGAAGTCCAGCGCAGGAGAAAACTATTGAGTTTCCTCTCCTGCTTGGAGTAGATGGTCCAAGTCTCGCTACTGTACAGGAGGGTGCTGATAACACCTGCATTGTACACAGCAGTCTTGGTCTTTGTAGTGAGTTTCGGATTCTCTCAGCCCCACAAGGAGAGTCGAGCAAGGATCGATGCTGCTTTGCCGATACACATATTGATTTCAGCGTCGAGGGAGAGAATGTCGCTCATGGTCGACCCCAGGTATGTGAACTCGTGGACCACTTCCAGTTCGTAATTGTTGATGGTAATGACTGGTGTCTCCACTACATTCTGGGCAAGGACATTTATTTTCCTTAGGTTGATGGTAAGCCTGAAGTCCTTGCATGCCTTAGAGAAGCAGTCCATGAGAGGTTGTAGTTGCTGTTTGGTGTGCGAGGTTATAGCAGCATCATCGGCAAAGAGCATGTCACGTATTAAGATCTTTCACACCTTTGTTCTTGCTCTCAGGTGCGCAGGGTTGAACAGCCGCCCATCAGACCTGGTGTGCATGTAGATGCCTTCTGTCGACGTCCCAAACGCGTGCTTCAATAGCAGAGAGAAGAAGATGCCAAATTAATGTTGGGGCCAACACGCATCCCTGTTTGACTCCACTACGAACAGCGAAGGGTTCTGATGAGCTGCCATCGTACTGAACAGTAGCCCTCATGTCGTCATAGAATGGCTTGATGATACTTTGGAGTTTCGGGGGACAGCCGATCTTGAGGAGAATCTGAAAGAGCCCATCCCTGCTGACAAGGTCGAATGCCTTGGTCAAGTTGATGAAAGCGACATAGAGGGGTTTCTGTTGTTCCCCGCACTTCTCCTGGAGTTGACGGAGTGAGAAAATCATGTCAACAGTTGACCTCCTTGCGTGAAAACCACATTGGGACTCAGGGTAGACCTGTTCTGCCAGAGTCTGTAGACGTACCAGAGTTACACGAGCAAAGACTTTGCTGACAATACTCAGGAGGGAGATACCCCTGTAGTTGTTGCAGTCGCTCCTGTCACCCTTATTCTTGTAGAAAGTGACGATTTTGGAGTTGCACATATCCTGTGGTACGGCTCCTTCCTTCCAGCACTGACAGAGGACCTCGTGTAAAGGTTGGAGGAGTGAGCTCTTGCAGTGTTTGATCAGGTCTGGAGGAATCCCATCATTGCCAGGAGCTTTCCCTGGGGCCAGACTGTCAGTTGCCCTGCTGAGGTCCTCAATGGTTGGTTCGGAGTCGAGTTCATCCGTGACTGGTAGACAATCGACGGCACCAATGGCTGAGCTAACAACAACATTTTCCCTCGAGTAGAACTCGGAGTAGTGTTCTACCCAGCGTTGCATTTGTTTGCTTTTATCGGTGATTATTTCACCGCTGGATGACTTCAGGGGTGCTGTCTTGCTCTGTGATGGGCCAAGGGCCTTCTTGATACCATCATACATCGCTCTGATGTTGCCTGTCACAGCTGCTGTCTGAATGTCCTCACTGAGCTGCAGCCAGGACTCACTTGCGCACTGCCTTGCAGTCTGTTGCACTTTGCTGCTAGCAGCTCGAAGTGCCTGGAGTGTTTGGTCGGATGGTGAGCGCTTGTACTCTGTGAGAGCTGCACGCTCGGCTTCGATAACAGGAGTCACGATGTTGGACTTTGCCTCAAACCAGTCACTGCTCTTCCTTCCAAAGATAGAGAGTGCTGATTCGTGGATGGTGTTGCGAAGGTATGACCATTGTTCTGTTGCAGTATCTCCTTGTGAGGAGGTAGTCATAGCACCCTGTACTGACTTGGCAAACTGGTCAGCCTTTTCTGACTGTTTCATCTCTGTTGTGTTGATGTGAGGTTTTCCAGTTTGTTTGGAGTGGTGGAGTTTCTTCGGACATAGTTTGATCTTGCGGCATACTAAAGCATGATCCATATCGCAGTCTGCATTGTGGTATGAGCGGGTGATTAGTACAGAGTTGATGAAAGAGCGCCTGGTGATGATCGTATCTAGTTGGTGCCAGTGTGGATGTCGCCATGAGACCTTGTACTGCGACTTCATCTGAAAGTAGGAGTTAATTACACACAAGCCGTGATAGGAGCAGAACTCCAGGAGACGTTGTCCATTGTCGTTTATTTTGCCAATTCCAAAGTGGCCAAGACAAGACGTCCAGGAATCGTTATCGGCACCCACTCCGGCGCTGAAGTCACCAAGGAGAATGAGATTCTCATCACCGGGAATATTCCTGACAACAGCTTCTAGTTTGTCGTAGAGCATGTCTTTTGCCTCAGAGGTGGAGTTCAAGGTAGGGGCATACACACTGACGAGAGATACTGGGCCATGACTGGTGTGTAGGCAGAGGGTCATAAGTCGTTCTGATCCATTTTCTGGTTGCTCCACCATTTGCAACAAGGAGTTCCTAACAGCAAAACCCACTCCATGCTCACGGGGCTCATCTTGGTTCCTTCCCTGCCAGAAAAATGTGTAGTCCCTTTCCTTCAGTGTACCTGAATCCGCCAAACGTGGTTCTTGTAGGGTAGCTATATCTACCTTAAGTCTTAGTAGCTCATTGTTAATGACCGCTGTTTTTTGTACATCTTCAATATCCTTGAGGTTTTGGTCAAGTGCAGTCATCATTGTGTGGATATTCCAACATCCCAACTTGAGGGGTGTTGTCTTATTTGATATGTTTTCTTTCTTGTCTGGTGCAATAGTTACAGTCAGCTCTTCATGGAATAATCCATTATCCCCCTGCACGCAATGATGAAGACTGACTGAGGCGGGACTGCAGCTTATGGGCTGGGGGCTGCCCAGCTTGAGACGGGCGGTAGCTGTCCAGTGAAACGCGGTGGTCTCTCCCACCGTCGAAAGCAACCCCTGGCGCCATGCTCTACGCCGGTCAAGCATTATGACTTATAACCGGTAACTGCTGCTTCCCGTGTTTGTCTGACGCTATAAGGCGAAGCTGGAGTGGCTTTTCCAGGGTGCAAGCCAGGGCAGAGTTGATATGGAGATCCGTCTGTTGCCCATGCAGTGGGACCCCCCTCTCCATGCTGATGACAGGTCCAAATGAACGACGAAAGTCGATACAGTTTGGTGCCAGCAGCATCGCAGGAGTTGCCGTGCTGGTGCTGGGTACAGCAGTCAGCCGCCTTCGGGACTCCGACTCCGGATTTTTCCTCAGGGTTTACTCCCAAAGCCTTTCCCGTGAGTGGGTATAGCCACAAGGCAGCAAAGGTTTGAAATCGGAGTTTTCCCTCTCCTAGGTGAGCTACCATCCATGATTAACGAGCCCCATCTGCCCGGAGCAACTGGTTTTAAGGCGCCAGTGGCCCACCTTTGCCCCTTCTCCTGTCGGTGAGAACAGCTCTGCGGGGCATAAGAACTATGCCACACATGAAGGCCAGGAGTTGGACTTGGTTGTCAGAGGCTGTTTGAGACGCACGCCATGAAGAGCATTTGTTTAGCAGTGGGAGCTTGTCCCTACTACCACCCTTCGGCTATGACTACCTTTGGAACTTCTTATTTAAAATGATTCCAGTTTAAGACGGCACTGGTGAAACACAGCAATGACTTGTTGGCAGCAAACTACTAATTACTTTATTAATTACACTGTTTCTCAAAAATGATCACTGTAATTTCCCTTTTGAAGTTGGGCTTATGAACCACCTGTATGACTTGGCAGTTTTGCGGTGTGTATTGAAGTCTCAAAAGTGCAGGACGGTTGTGGTGTGACGGGCACGGGCCGAATCGAGGCGGCAGGGCCCATCCCACGCCTGAGAACCGGGAGATCCAATGTTTAGCCATTGCTGGAGCGGGTGTGCAACTGATTCGAAGCGGCAGATCTGAGTCGAGGTGGTGGGGCCCGGAACCAAGAGCAAGGAACAAGCCGATGTTTGAATGTTTCACTGATTTAAGTTCCAGGCCAGGTTGGGTACAGGCCGAATTGAGGCAGCGGGTCCCAGGCCCGAGAGCATATTGAAGTGGCAAAGCCTGGGTCTGAGAGTAGGGAACAACCCACTGTTTGGCTGATTTAAGTGCCGGGCCAGATTGAAACGGAGTGTCAGGGCCAGTGGCGTGGGTCAGGCTGGTGTTCAGTTCACTGCTCGGTGAGGTTTACTTGTCTCTATGCTGAACTGAGGCTGTGACCTACAACTAACTGACTCCTAGATCGGCTACAACTAGCTTTGTGGCTCTGAACTCACTTTTGTGAACTTTAGTTCTGAATGTTATTTACTTACTTTTACTGCTTGCATGATTTGCTCTTTTTTCTTGCATGTTGGGTCTTCTTTTACTTAAATTGGTTCTACTGGGTTTCTTTGTTTTGTGACTGCCTGTAAGGAGACAAATCTCAAGGTGCACATAGTACACGTACTTCGATAATAAATGTACTTTGAACTCGGGAAAACTCAACCCATCTCAATTAATCTAATCAATACCTGCCTGGCACCAGTGTGCTTTGGAAGTGTAGATGGGAATTCTGTGTGGTTAGGACAATGCAATGTTGACTTAATGGTATATCTTTTCATTTCTGTAGAGAAGAACTTTGCCAAGCTGCTTCTCCAAGTTCCACTCTTCAAACTCCTTACAGAAATAAACAAACATCTGAAAGCAAACCGAGAAGCTGGAGAGATTCCACAAGCTAAAATGGACCACCAGGGAACAAATCCATCCAAAGTCAAGTACGAAGGTAGAAGGACATGTTTATTGATCATTTCCATGCCAAATTATAACCTTGACCTTCTGCATCCTCATATGAAATCCTTTATCTGCCATTCTCTCCACATCCCATTGTTGACTCACTCAGGTTTAACTACCCATTGCTCAGTGATGTGATGGGTCATTAAAACTGCCTAATGCATCACCGACATTTATACGGAAAGGTGCAGAAAAAGGCCAGCAATATCACAAAGGATCCCAGCCACCCTGCTCATGGACTGCTTGTCCCACTCCCATCAGGGAGGAGGCTACGTAGCATCCACACCAGGACCATCAGACTCAAAAACAGTTCTTGAATCTTGATTTTGATCAATTTTAGCATTCTAATCTTTATTTTCAAATCCCTACATGGTTTTACCCACCCATCATGGTATGTTCCTCCAGTCCAACAATCCCCTAAGGCATTGTTTCTCTTCCAGTTTTGTCCTGAGTATCCCTGATATCAGGCATCCATTACTAGTGTCTGAGTCTTCAGCCACAAAGTCCCCGAGCTCAGGATTTTCGTTCTTAAAGCCCTCTATCTCCCCATCTTCCTTGAAGGCATGCCACAAAGCTTGTGGTGGATCAATGGCTAGCATCTTATGTCTGAGCTGAATAGTCTGGGTTTAATTCCCAATTTAGAGTCTTGTTGACATTCCAAGGAAAATATTGTGTTGTCAGTGGTGTTAACTGTGAGATGAGATGTCAATCTGAAAGTTTAACCAATATTCATAAAATTGGATTATCAAAATTCAAAGTAAATTTATTATCAAAGTACATATATGTTAATATATTGTATGCTACCCTGACATTTGCCTTCATGCAGGTGTTCACAGTAGGACAAAGAAATACAATAGAATAGCTGGGCCAGTGGTGTAGTGGCGTCAGTACTGATCTTCCAAGCAGATGGTCCTGAGTTCAAATATGACCAGGTTCCAAACTGCAGAGCAGCATTATCTGCATGGACAACTTGATGGCAGTCAACAACAGCAACAAACTTTCCTTGACCCTGGTCAGACCCCACTTGGAGTACTGTGCTCAGTTCTGGCCGCCTCACTACAGGAAGGATGTGGAAACTATAGAAAGGGTGCAGAGGAGACTTACAAGGATGTTGCCTGGATTGGGGAACATTTCCTATGAGAATAGGTTGAGTGAACTCGGCCTTTTTTCCTTGGAGCGACGGAGGATGAGAGGTGACCTGATAGAGGTGTATAAGATGATGAGAGGCATTGGTCGTGTGGATAGTCAGAGGCTTTTTCCCAGGGCTGAAATGGCTGCCACAAGAGGGCACAGGTGTAAGATGCTTGGAAGTAGGTACAGAGGGGATGTCAGGGGTAAGTTTTTTTACGCAGAGAGTGGTGAGTGCGTGGAATGGGCTGCCGGCAACGGTGGTGGAGGTGGATGCGATAGGGTCTTTTAAGAGACCCCTGGACAGGTACATGGAGTTTAGAAAAATAGAGGGCTATGGGTAACCCTAGGTAATTTCTAAAGTACGTACATGTTTGGCACAGCATTGTGGGCGAAAGGCCTGTATTTTGCTGTAGGTTTTCTTTGTTTCTATGTTTTAATCAATAAAAAACTACATACAAAGACTGACAATCAACGTGCAAAACATGACAAATAAAAATACATAAATAGTAAATAAATAAATCATACTGAGAGTCCTTGAAGGTGAGTCTATAAGTTGTAGAATCAGTTCAGAGTTAAGTTGAGGTGAGTGAAGTTATCCACACCGGTTCAGGAGCCTGATGGTTGAGGAGTAATAACAGTTTCAGAATCTGGTAGTGTGGGTCCTGGGGCTCCTGTACCACCTTCCTGATGGCAGCAGAGAGAAGAGAGCATGACCTGGGTGGTGAGAGTCTTTGATGATGGACGCTGGTTTCTTGTGTCAGCACTCCTTGTAGTTGGACAGGAGGCTTTGCTGTGATGGACTGAGCTGCATCCACTACTTTTTACATTCCTTTTCTGGGAGATTTTGATTACTACATTTCCTTCATTGCAACAAGGAAAGATTTCAAAAGGACTTCATTTGCAACGTATAAGACACTACATAGAGACGAATCTTTCCTTCTACAAATTTGGTCAAGTTTTTGGTCATTGGTCACAATATCCCTATTTGTGGTTTGGTGACTATTTTTCTCTCAGAACCAGAATCAGGTTTATTATTCTGGAGGAGGAGGGAGGAGAAGATGGCGGCGCAACGCAGCATGCGCGGCCATTCCGAATGGTATCGTATGCGTTAACTAGGGGGCCGTGCACAATCCTGATTTGATGGAGACAGCCGTGAGAAGCAGGAAGGAACAACTGGAGAAACTTCCGAAATGCCCACTTCGTAGCTGCTGCTACTGTGCGATCGAGAATCTCCGGAGGGGAAGGCTCCAGATCCTCGGCTTTGCCTGTTGCCGGGGCTGGGGTTGAAGCGCTCAGCAGAGATGGTGCTTGGTGTTGGAGAGCTGGTCGGAGGCTCGGAGTTTTCGGACGGACTCAGAGTCGGAATGTGGTCGGATGCTTCTGGGATGCTACATCGGCAAGTTTGCAGCACTGGAGGTTCTCCGTCTGCGTGAGATGATGGGACTTTCCAGAGACTTTGAGATTTTTTACCGTGCCTATAGTCTGTTCTTATCAAATTACGGTATTGCTTTGCACTGTTCTAACTATATGTTATAATTATGTGGTTTTTGTCAGTTTTTCAGTCTTGGTCTGTACTGTGTTTCTGTGATATCACACCGGAGGAATATTGTATCATTTCTTAATGCATGCATTACTAAATGACAATAAAAGAGGACTGTGTGTCCTCATAATCTTTAAAAAAATTATGACTAATGTACGTCATGAAATTTGTTGTTTTGCGGCAGCAGTATAGTGCAAGGCATTAAAAAAATTACTGTAAGTTACAATAAGTAATACTGTGTATAAAGTATAAACAAGTAATGTGCAAGATGGTGAGGTAGTGTTCATGGGTTCATGGGCCATTCAGAAATCTGATGGCAGAGGGAAAGGAGCTGTTCCTAAAATGTTGAGTGTGTGTCTTCAGGTTCCTGTACCTCTTCCATGATGGTAGTAATGAGAAGAGGGCATGTCCTGGGTGATGGGGGTCCTTACTGATGGATGTCGCCTTTCTGAAGCATTGCCTTTTGAAATGTCCTCGATGCTGGGGAGGCTCATGCCCATGATGTAACTAGCTAAGTTTACAACGCTTTGCAGCTTTTTCTGATCCTGTTCATTGTTACCCTCATACCAGACGGTGATGTAACCAGTCAGAATGCTCTCCATGGTACATCTGTAGAAATTTTCTAGAGTCTGGTGACAGGCCAAATCTCCTCAATCTCCTAATGAAGTATAGCCACTGTTGTGCCTTCTCTGTAATTGCATCAATATGTTAGAACCAAGATAGATATTCAGAGATACCCAGGAACTTGAAACTGCTCACCCTTTCCACTGCTGATCCCTCAATAAGGACTGGTGTGTGTTCCCTCAGCTTCCCCTTTCTGAAGTCCACAATCGATTTCTTGGTTTTACTTATGTTGATTGCAAGGTTGTTGTTGTGACACCACTCAAACAGCTGATCTATCTCACTTCTGTACGTCTCCACGACGTGATTTTAAGATTTTTGCTAACAACAGTTGTGCCATTGGTGAAGCACCTCTGATGCACCTTTTGACGATCAGAAGAACAAAAGCTGTTGACTGAGAGATGTACGATTCTGTTACAGAAAAAGGCAGACCGTACATAGATGCTGTGGATGCAGAATTCACATGTGAAGGAAACCTGGAACCACTAACTCCTGAGAAGATTTCTGTGACTGAGCTGGCTGTTTATCGGTTTGGGATCTACATAGTGCAGCGTGTGAAGAGAGTGATAAATGTGAGTTCCAGTGGCTTTGATGGAAATGTTAAATTGGTTTATTATTGTCACACGTACCAGAGTACAGTGAAAAGCTTGACCTGGATGCTGTTCCTACAGATCAATTTGTTACACAGTGCGTTGAGGGAGAACAAGGCAAACCAATAAGAGACTGCAGAATAAGGTGTAATAATTACAAAGAAAGTACATTGTAGGTAGACAATATGGTGCAAGATCATAATGAGGTAGAATATGCAACTAAGAGTTGCTACTATCAGCATCATACTAGAAGGCAAACCTTGAACCTTAATTTGTTTTATCTATCTATCTATCTACAGTATCTACTTGTATATCTATATATTTAGAGCTACAACATGGTAACAGACCCTTTCGCCCAACGAGCCCGCCTGTCCAATTACACCCATGTATCCAATTAACCTAGCAAACTGTACGTCTTTGGAATGTGGGAGGAAACCAAAGCACCCAGAGGAAACTCATGCAGTCATGGGAGAACATATAAACTCTTAACAGACAGTAATGGAATTGAACCAAGATCACTGGCGTTATGCTAACCACTACTCTTCTATGCTGCCTCATGGTAGCATAGCAGTTAGCATAAGGCAATTAGCCTTTCTTGAAGACAAGATTCATCTCCTAAGTTTTGTTTCTTAAGATCTAAAACCATGCATATTTCTAACTTCCCCCTACATAGTTGTTGATCTTTACTCTAGCTAAAATGTAGATAGCCAAGAGAAGGGGGAAGAGAAATATTCAACGTCAGTGCTATAAGACAGATATTTTCAAACTGGGATCCTTACAATTGACATTTTCTCTCCTTAAATACATAAACATAAATAGTTCATTACATATATTTCAGTGATTAACAAAAATCCACTCAGTAGCCACTTTATTAGGTGCACTTGTACACTTGCTCATTAATGCAAGTGTCTTGTCAGCCAATCATGTGGCAGCAGCTCAGTGCATAAAAGCATGCAGACATGGTCAAGAGGTTCAGTTGTTGTTCAGACCAAACATCAGAATAGGGAAGAGATGTGATCCAAGTGACTTCGACTGTGGAAAGATTGCTGGTGCCAGACAGGGTGATTTGAGTGTCTCAATCTGCTGATCTCCTGCGACTTTCACATTCAACAGTCTCTAGAGTTTACAGAGAATAGTGTGAAATACAGAGAATAGTGTGAAAAACAGAAAAAGCATCCAGTGAGCAGCAGTTCTGTGGATGAAAACGCCTTGTTAATGAGAGAGGTCAGAGGAGAATGGTCAGACTGGTTCAAGCTGACCAGAGTGTGACAGTAACTCATGTTACAACAGTGATGTGCAGAAGAGCATCTCTGAACACACAACACATCGAACCTTGAGGTAGATGGGCTACAGCAACAGAAGACAACATATATACGCTCAGTGGCTACTTTGTTAGGGATCTCCTGACCCTAATAAAGTAGCCACTGAGTGTATCATTTTCATTAAACAAAGAAGAGTGTAAGTGTGCAAAAGCATTTTGCATCTGTTCATTTGGATAGAGGGAGTTGAAGAAATATTTCTTACCTGTAGGTGGTGATCTAGAACTTCCTGCTTGACAGGACAATGAACTTTTTTCTGCCGCACTTTGAACATTCACAGAACTTTGGTTCTGTGTGACCATGCTATGGTTAATTCCAAATTTGTGTGCTACAAACCAATCAACATGGCCCATTAATGTAAGTATAGGGAGTCACTCTTCCTGCAGCAGATGCTACAAAGTAAGTGTAAACAGTTTGGCCAGCCGGTATAGAATGGGTCAAATGACCTCTTCTAAATTTCAAGCCGTTACCATCTTTCTTTAACACTTTCACACCACTATCATCAGATCATACAATAGTTTTACAATGAGAAATTCTCTTTAATTTCCAGAATAATAAGGTTCAAGGATTAACTTTATTTGCCATACACATTTACATGGATTAGGAATTTGCTGTGGTGTGTTGTTCAGGGTGCGACATGCAACAAAAAACATCAACATTCATATTAAAAAAATAAAATTAGACATTAAGCTACAGATATGGAACAAAATGTGCATAATTACGTAAATACCAGCATGTATTGACAATATAAACAGCATTATAAAATGTGGTTTTAAGTGTTTACAGTACAGTGTAATGATGGGGTAATGGATAGGAGGTGGGAGGGTAACTAGAATGGCTGATCAGATTATCTAGCTAGAGGGAGGAATCTTTTAAGACGGCATAAAGTTTTTGTTTTAATAGCCCTATAACACTTTCCGGAAGGGAGCTTTTGGAAAATTTAGGGTGAGTAGTGTCCACAATAATATTATTAATAATATTAAACCATTCAGAATATCACTATTAGTATTCCCCAGTATACTCAGCCTGCTCGTTATGCAATTTCCTGTGATGTAAAACTTTTAGTTTCCGTCACGTTAAACTGGAATGCAGTGGCAATTGAAGAATCTCACACAGAGATGAGCTGTGTGCAATACAAGCAGAAACACTGCTGTAGTCCTGACTTAGTTCAGTGAGCCTTCACGCCAGCAGTAGAGTCTGCAGGATATCTATAATGGTGTAAAAATATCTCATTCGGAATTTAAGGGGCAATTTTAATAACTTTCACGACACATGCTGATGATAATAAAACTGATTCTGATTCTAAACTCGCTCAGACAGATTTTACACTTCATTGAAACTAACTGTGTAATAATGGGAGAGATGTTCAGCCAAATACCATGCTCTGTGATTTTTAAAGATGAACTTTATTTGTCACATGTACATTGAAACATACTGTGAAATGTCCCAATTGCGTCAATGACCAACGCAGTCCGAGGATGTGCTAATGCGTTGGTGCCCACTTCCGGCACCAATGTAGCTTCCCCTCAGCTCACTAACCCTAACCTGTACATCTTTGGCATGTCTGAGACAACCAGAGCACCCGGAGAAAACCCATGTTGTCACAGAGAAAACTTACAAACCCCACACAGCCAGTGGCAGTATCGAACCCCAATCACTGGCACTGTAAAATGTTACCCTAACATGCCACCAGTTGTTCACATGCCGACTAGTTGTCATAATACTGTGTCGTGTAGCAATAACTTTTTCCTCATTTCTTGATAGGTCCCAGAGATAAACCTGCTTCTTGCCTCCAGTTTGCCGCAGAATAATTACACACACAATGCCTTCCGTAATTCCTTTTTCTACCAGGTTGGTAACTTTAGTCCAGTAGACTCTCAGGAAGGGATAAGTGATGAGTCAATAACATCCAGTGGGAAGTGCAAAGACAAGGACAGGCTGCACTGAGGAATCCCACATCTAATTTATGGGTCATTACACTAACCACTGGGATTAATTACTTAACTTGCAGGTTGAGTTGGTAGTAAGGAAGGCAAATATAATGCTGGGATTCATTTCCAAAAGAATAGAATATAAAAGCAAGGATGTAATGCTGAGGCTTTAGAAGGCACTGGTCAGATAGCATATGGACTATTGTGGGTAGTTCTGGGCCCTTTATCTAAGAAAGGATATGCTGGCATTGGAGAGGGTCCAGAGGAGGTTCATGAGAGTGATCCCGGAAATCAAAGGGCTAATGTATGAGGAGCGGTTGATGGCTCTGGGCCTGTACTTGCTGAAGTTTAGAAGAATGGGGGGGGAGGTAATCTCATTGAAATCTACGGAATATTGATAGGCCTGGATAGAGTGGATATGGAGAGGATGTTTCCAATAGTGGGGGTGTCTAGGACCAGAGGGTACAGCCTCAGAATAGAGGGATATCCATTTAGAAAAGAGATGAGAGGGAATTTCTTTAGCCAGAGGGTGGTGAATCAGTGGAATTCATTGCCACAGGTGACTGTGGAGGCCAAGTCACTGGGTATGTTTAAAGCAGAGGTTGATAGGTTCTTGATTAGTCAGGGCTTCAAATGTTACAGGGAGAAGACAGGAGAATGGGGTTGAGAGGAATAATAAATCAGCCATGATTGATTGGTGGAGCAATCTCATAGGGCTGAATGCTTCTGTGTTTTATGGAGAGATGCACAAACATCCAGATGGGCACATGCTTCTACAAGGTAACAGGGACATCGAGGAGCAGATAGGGAGACAGATTCTGGTAAGGTGTAATAATAATAGGGTTGTCGTGGTGGGAGATCTTAATTTCCTAAATATTGATTGGCATCTCCCTAGAGTGAGGGGTTTAGATGGGGTGGAGTTTGTTAAGTGTGTTCAGGAAGGTTTCCTGACACAATATGTAGATAAGCCTACAAGATCTGGTATTGGGAAATGAACCTGGTCAAGTGTCAGGTCTCTCAGTGGGAGAGCATTTTGGAGATTGTGATCACAATTCTATCTCTTTTACCATAGCATTGGAGAGGGATAGGAACAGATAAGTTAGGAAAGCGTTTAATTGGAGTAAGGGGAAATATGAAGCTATCAGGCAGGAACTTGGAAGCATAAATTGGGAACAGATGTTCTCAGGGAAATGTACGGCAGAAATGTGGCAAATGTTCAGGGGATGTTTGCGTGGTGTTCTGCATAGGTACATTCCAATGAGACGGAAAGGATGGTAGGGTACAGGAACTGTGGTGTACAAAGGCTGTTGAAAATCAAGTCAAGAAGAAAAGAAAAGCTTACAAAACATTCAAAAAACTAGGTAATGATAGAGATCTAGAAGATTATAAAGCTAGCAGGAAGGAGC
The DNA here is from genome assembly GCF_030028105.1 of Mobula birostris. Classification (NCBI taxonomy): domain Eukaryota; kingdom Metazoa; phylum Chordata; class Chondrichthyes; order Myliobatiformes; family Myliobatidae; genus Mobula; species Mobula birostris. Next base: position 3,328,235 of record NC_092389.1, read on the forward strand.
TTACGAATGAAATTAGGAGAGCCAGAAGGGGCCATGAGAAGGCCTTGGTGAGCAGGATTAAGGAAAACCCCAAGGCATTCTACAAGTATGTGAAGAGCAAGAGGATAAGACATGAGAGAATAGGACCAATCAAGTGTGACAGTGGGAAAGTCTGTATGGAACCGGAGGAGACAGCAGAGGTACTTAATGAATACTTTGCTTTAGTATTCACTATGGAAAAGGATCTTGGCGATTGTAGGACTTACAGCAGACTGAAAAGCTTGAGCATATAGACATTAAGAAAGAGGATGTGCTGGAACTTTTGGAAAGCATCCAGCTGGATAAGTCTCTGGGACCGGGCGAGATGTACCCCAGGCTACAGTGGGAGGCGAGGGAGGAGATTGCTGAGCCTCTGGCAATGATCCTTGCATCATCAATGAGGACAGGAGAGGTTCCGGAGTATTGGAAGATTGCAGATGTTGTTCCCTTATTCAAGAAAGGGAGTAGGGATAGCCCAGGAAATTATAGACCAGTGAGTCTTACTTCAGTGGTTGGTAAGTTGATGGAGAAGATCCTGAGAGGCAGGATTTATGAACATTTGGAGAGGCATAATATGATCAGGAATAGTCAGCATGGCTTTGTCAAAGGCAGGTCATGCCTTACGAGTCCGATTGAACTTTTTGAGGATGTGACTGAACACGTTGATGAAGGTAGAGCAGTAAATGTAGTGTATATGGATTACAGCAAGGCATTTGACAAGGTACCTCATGCAAGGTTTATTGAGAAAGTAAGGAAGCATGAGATCTAAGTGGATCCAGAGTTGGCTTACCCACAAAAGGCAAAGAGTGGTTGTAGACAGGTCATATTCTGCATGGAGGTCGGTGACCAGTGGCGTGCCTCAGGGATCTGTTCTGGGACCCCTTCTCTTCGTGATTTTTATAAATGACCTGGATGAGGAAGTGGAGGGATGGGTTAGTAAATTTGCTGATGACACAAAGGTTGGGGGTGTTGTGGATTGTGTGGAGGGCTGTCAGAGGTTACAGCGGGACATCAATAGGATGCAAAACTGGGCTGAGAAGTGGCAGATGGAGTTCAACCCAGATAAGTGTGAGGTTGTTCATTTTGGTAGGTCAAATATGATGGCAAAATATAGCATTAATGGTAAGATTCCTGGCGGTGTGGAGGATCAGAGGGACCTTGGGGTCTGAGTCCATAGGACACTCAAAGCAGCTGCGCAGGTTGACTCTGTGGTTAAGAAGGCATATGGTGTATTGGCCTTCATCAACCATGGAATTCAGTTTAAGAGCCGAGAGGTAATGTTGCAGCTATATTGGACCCTAGTCAGACCCCACTTTGAGTACTGTGCTCAATTCTGGTCACCTCACTACAGGAAGGATGTGGAAACCATAGAAAGGGTGCAGAGGAGATTTACAACGATGTTGACTGGATTGGGGAGCATGCCTTATGAGAATAGGTTGAGTAAGCTTGGCCTTTTCTCCTTGGAGCAATGGAGGATGAGAGGTGACCTGACAGAGGTGTATAAGATGATGAGAACCATTGATCGTGTGGATAGTCAGAGGCTTTTTCCCGGGGCTGAAATGGCTAGCACGAGTGGGCACAGTTTTAAGGCGCTTGGAAGAAGGTACAGAGTAGATGTCAGGGTTAAGTTTTTTACGCAGAGAGTGGTGAGTGCGTGGAATGGGCTGCCAGTGACGGTGGTAGAGGCGGATACGATAGGGTCTTTTAAGAGACTCCTGGATAGATACATGGAGCTTAGAAAAATAGAGGACTATAGGTAACCCTAGGTAATTTCTAAAGTAAGCACATGTTTGACACAGCTTTGTGGGCCGAAGGGCCTGTATTGTGCTGTAGGTTTTCTATGTTTCTATGTTTCATTTTTATTGTACTGTATTTCATAAAAAATAGAATCAATTTTACTACTTTATCACTTCAGAGATTATAAAGAGACCTTTGTATTACAGCATTCTCAGAATACACTGTTTATTCGACGACAGCGATTGGCATCTGTGGGTGACTTCTCCCTCCTCCTCGTGCACTGTTTGGCTCACCTTGCTGCGGGTGAGCTGAGTGACGATTCTGATGCTCTCTTCCTCAAGTTTTTTCACCAGGTACAGCAACAAATTTAAATTCCAATCAGACTTAAAAGTCCCTTCAACATTCAAGTGATGAACACAAGGGAAAACCTGCAGATGCTGGAAATACAGAGTCACACACACAAAATGCAGCAGGTCAGGCAGCATCTATGGAAAGGAATAAATAGTCGGTGTTTCAGCCTGATACCTTTCATTGGGACGAGAAAAGAAGCAGAAGACTGAATAATAAGGTGGAGGTAGGGGCAGGAGTACATGCTGACGGATGATAGGTGAAACCAGGAGAGGGAGAAGGTTGGTGGGTGTGGGATGAGGAATGAAGTGAGAAGTTGGCATGTGATAGGTGGAAGAGGTAAAGGGCTGAAAAAGAAGGAATTTGATTGGAGAGGACTGTGGACCATGGAAGAAGGGCACCAGAGGGAGGCTATGGGCAAGTGAAGAGAAGAGAATGGGTGAGAGGGTTACCAGAATGGGGAATAAAAGAATCGAGGAGGAGGGAGGGGGGAAATAACCCGAAGTTTGAGAAATTGATGTTCATGCCATCAGTTTGGAGGCTACCCAGACAGAACATGAGGTGTGCTTCTCCGACCTGAGTTTGGTCTCATCGTGGCAGTAGAAGAGGCCATGGACAGACATGTCAGATTAGGAATGGGAAGTCGAATTGAAATAGGTGTTCACTGGGAGATCCTGCCTTTTGTGGCAAACGAGTGAAGGTGCTGAACAGAGAGGTCCTCCGATCAAATAATCCTTTTTAAACAACAATATGAATCCTGTGTTATTATCCTAGGCTCTGAAGTGTATCTTCAAGGAAACATTCTTCACACGACTCAGTGTTTCTCCTGCGTTATGTGCACATGAGCCAACGGATTCTCCTTGGGACAATCTATTCCAAACAGAAGACTGCCTGGGCATTCATACAGATGCAATTTCTGATTTACTGAACATCAAGCTGAAAGACCCAAAATCTCTTGCAGATTTTGAAGAGGTAAATTTATGCTGTTAATTCATTTTATGTCAGTAGTCAGCAGTGTGCTGTGATCTCCACAGTTTAAAGAACTACAGTCTAAAGCAATTTAATATAAAGAAAGTGATACTTACATTTACATAGCACCTTGTCATCTCCAGTAAACATGTTGCAAAGCCTTTTGCATGTGTTAATTTTTTTTTGAAACACAGCAGCTGTTATGGAGGCAAACTTAGTGCATAGCAAGGTGAAAGTCAAAGTCAGGCTTATTGTCATATACATGAGTACGTGTACGCACAGGTGTAATGAAAAACATGCAGCAATATCACAGGAACATAACATCAGATAAGTAGCATTTACGTGAATTCACTGGATTCTACAAATAGCAACAGAATTTGTTCATCTGCAATCAGTGTTGTGATTAAAAGGTTAAATATGTATGATCACACTATACAACACTATCCCATTATAACAATGACATCAGTTGAATTATGGAATAGGTGTGCTCTTTGGGTTCTTGACTACCAAAGAAAGTCCATTGCAAACTGTGTAGACAGTTCCTCAAGACACAAGTGGAAGGTTCTATGTTCTATGATAATAGTGTTGAGGTAGAAAATGAGACATAACTTTGATGTACATTATGAGTTTATTCAAGACCTTATCATGGACAACCTCTGAAGCATTTTGTATATAGTTCTAGCCCAGTCATATATACATACGATCCTTGCTAGGATGACAGCCTTTAGCCAGAGGGTGGTGAATCTGTCGAATTCATTACCACAGATGGCTGTGGAGGCCAAGTCATTGGGTATATTTAAGAGGAAGGTTGATAAGTTCTTGATTAGTCAGTGTGCCTAAGATTACAGGGAGAAAGCAGGAGAATGGGGCTGAGAGGGAAAATACACTCAATGGCCACTTCATTAGGTACAGGAGTGGAACTGACTTGGCTGTACCCATCCACTTCTAGGTTTGATATGCTGTGCATGCAGAGATACTCTTCTGCACACCACTGTTGTAACACGTGGTTACTTGAGTTACTATTAGCTTGAACGAGTCTGGTCGTTCTCCTCTGACTTCTCTCAGTAACAAGGTGTTTTCACCCACAGAACTGCTGCTCACTGGATGTTTTTTTTGTTTTTCACACAATCTGCATATTGCTGGGATGTGGGGAGAAACTGGAGCACCTGAGGAACATGCACATAGTGACGGGGAATATGCAAGCTCTGAACTCCATAACCTTAGCTTTCCCAATAATTAATGATGTACTGCAATAAAGCATTATCTGGGTTTGCAAATAGTGTCGGTAGATACTTTCTTTGGTAGTCAAGAACCCAAAGAGCACACCTATTCCATAATTCAACTGATGTCATTGTTATAATGGGATAGTGTTGTATAGTGTGATCATACCTATTTAACCTTTTAATCACAACACTGATTGCAGACGATCAAATTCTGTTGCTGTTTGTGGAATCCAGTGAATTCACGTAAATGCTACTCATCTGATGTTATGTTCCTGTGATATTGCTGCATGTTTTTCATTACACCTGTGCATGTAATGCAAATAGATCCCCTCCAGTTCGCCTACCAGCCCCGACTAGGAGTCGAGGATGCCATCGTCTACCTGCTGAACCGTGTCTACGCCTACCTGGACAAGCCAGCGAGCACTGTGAGGTCATGTTTTTTGACTTCTCCAGTGCATTCAACACCATCCGCCCTGCTCTGCTGGGGGAGAAGCTGACAGCGATGCAGGTGGATACTTCCCTGGTGTCATGGATTCTTGATTACCTGCCTGGCAGGCCTCAGTACGTGTGCTTGCAACACTGTGTGTCTGACAGAGTGATCAGCAGCACTGGGGCTCCATAGGGGACTGTCTTGTCTCCCTTTCTCTTCACCATTTACACCTCGGACTTCAACTACTGCACAGAGTCTTGTCATCTTCAGAAGTTTTCTGATGACTCTGCCATAGTTGGATGCATCAGCAAGGGAGATGAGGTTGAGTACAGGGCTATGGTAGGAAACTTTGTCACATAGTGTGAGCAGAATTATCTGCAGCTTAAGGTGAAAAAGACTAAGGAGCTGGTGGTAGACCTGAGAAGAGCTAAGGTACCGGTGACCCCTGTTTCCATCCAGGGGGTCAGTGTGGACATGGTGGAGGATTACAAATACCTGGGAATACGAATTGACAATAAACTGGACTGGTCAAAGAACACTGAGGCTGTCTACAAGAAGGGTCAGAGCCGTCTCTATTTCCTGAGGAGACTGAGGTCCTTTAACATCTGCCGGACGATGCTGAGGATGTTCTACGAGTCTGTGGTGGCCAGTGCTATCATGTTTGCTGTTGTGTGCTGGGGCAGCAGGCTGAGGGTAGCAGACACCAACAGAATCAACAAACTCATTCGTAAGGCCAGTGATGTTGTGGGGATGGAACTGGACTCTCTGACGGTGGTGTCTGAAAAGAGGATGCTGTCCAAGTTGCATGCCATCTTGGTCAATGTCTCCCATCCACTACATAATGTACTGGTTGGGCACAGGAGTACATTCAGCCAGAGACTCATTCCACCGAGATGCAGCACTGAGCGTCATTCCTGCCTGTGGCCATCAAACTTTACAACTCCTCCCTTGGAGGGTCAGACACCCTGAGCCAATAGGCTGGTCCTGGACTTATTTCATAATTTACTGGCATAATTTACATATTACTATTTAACTATTTATGGTTCTATTACTATTTATTATTTATGGTGCAACTGTAATGAAAACCAGTTTCCGCGGGGATCAGTAAAGTATGACCATGAGTATGACTATGTCTATGGTAAATGTTCAACTGCGAGGTAATTTATTTATTTGGAGATATAGGTGGAACAGGCCCTTCCAGGTCACTGAGTCTCTCTGCCCAGCAACCCACATATTTAACCCTAGCCTAATCACGGGACAATTTACAATGACCAGTTAACCTACTAACCGGTACGTCGTTGGACTGTGGGAAGAAACCAGAGCACCCAGAGGAAACCCACACAGACATAGGACGGAATGTACAAACTTGCTTACAAAGGATGCCGGAAATGAACTTCAAGCCCTGACGGCCCATGCTACAACAGCATCACACTAACCGCTATGCTACCGTGATGCCCCAATCAATGAAATGATACAGTACAATGCTGGTTTGCAAGCACACTGCTGTTTTCTGTGGAGCAGTGCCAAGATCTGTGACTTCTGCATTCACTCATCACTCTCCTCTCAGCACTCACTGCAAAGCTCGGCACATTGGAGCCTTGTACAACCCCAATGTGCAACTCTGTCTCCATGGAGACAGGAGGCCTTGGGGAATGGACCAGAATTCAAGCCAATAGGATGTACAGGTGTACCTAATAAAGTGGCCACTGAGTGGATAGCTGCAGACCAGTCACATGACACAATCCTGACTGGTATGACAGACTTAAAGCTACAACTAATAGTCATAACCAATACAACATATACTACATTGGTGATCTTATGAACAATTCTTGATGCTTTAAAGAACTTTACACTTGTTAATAGGAGTAAGGAGGACACAATAGTAGTACGTATTAACACTTCCCCGAAAATATTTGTAAATTAATCAAAGATGTTCTAAGTTAGATGTATACTTGGAGGAAAGGGTACAATACTGGCTTGCTAACTGGAGAAATCTGCATATTTTTATGTATCTGCAGGAAGATAGAGAAATCAAAAAGGACAACAGAGCTTCAACCCAGTCAAAAGACCAGCAAAGTGAAATGATGAATGGACATCAGAGTCCAATAGAGAAAAACAATGAGTAAGTGTGCAACTGCATTCACTGATATTTAGGTTCTGTAGTTTTAAAGCCATGTGTTTAGGAGAATGGGGGAGGGGGGGTCTCAGAATAGAGGGGCGCCCATTTAGAACAGAGATGATAAGGAATTAATTTAGCCAGAGGGTGGTGAATCCGTGGAATTCATTGCCACTGGGTATATTTAAAGCAGAGGATGATAGGTTCTTGATTACTAAGGCAGCCATAGGTTATGGGGAGGAGGCTGGAGAATGGAGTTGAGAGAGGAAATACATCAGCCATGGTAGAATGTTGGAATAGACACAATGGGCCAAATGGCATAATTCTGCTCCTATGCCTTATGGTCTTATGATAAGTTTTGGATCGCAGCAAAACAAGGATTATTCGAAAGTGTAGTTGAGGCTAAAGATTATATTAGCCACAGTTTCTTTGATGACAGAATAAGGGTTATACGTCATAAGACCATAAGGCGTAGATGCAAGAGTGAGTCATTTAACCCTTTGAGTGTCCCTCACCATGGTGTTAAAATGAAAGATCATGATTGATCTTCTACCTCAGCACCATTTTCCTGAACTATCCCCGTACCTTTTGGTTCCCCTAATATCCAGAAATCTATTGCTGACTGAGACTGCACAACCTTCCAAGGCTGAGAGTTCAAAATATTCACCATGCTCTGTGCAAAGCAGTTTCTCCTCATCACAGTCCTAAGGAATTTTTTCTGAGATAGTGACTCCTGCTTCTAAACTCCTCAGACGGGGAGGCATCCTTCGTTAATCTAGTCTGCCAAGCCCTGTAAGAAATTTATAAGCTTCAGTAAGATGTCCTCATTCTCTGAACTTCAGCAACTCAATCACTTCTCATACAAGCCCACCATCCCAGGATCCAGTCAGGTGAATCATTTGTGCAGTTCTCTTTGGCAAGTATATAATTTTATTTAGCTAATGAATCCAAAACTGCACACAATACTCCAGGTACACTAAGGCCCTATATATTTGAACATAGAATATAAACCTTAAGATATAGGAGCAGAAGTGGGCCATTTGGCTCATCAAGTCTGCTCTGCCATTCAATCATGGGCTAATCCAATTCTTCCAGTTATCCTCACTCTCCTGCCTTCTCCCCATACCCTTTGATGCCCTGGCTAATCAAGAACCTATCTATCTCTGCCTTAAATACATCCAATGACTTGGCCTCCACAGCTGCTCATGGCAACAAATTCCACAGATTTACCACCCTCTGACTAAAGTAATTTCTCCGCATCTCAGTTCTAAAAGGATGTCTTTCAATCCTGAAGATGTGCCTTCTTGTCCTGGATTCCCCTACCATGGGAAATAACTTTGCCATATCTAATCTGTTCATGCCTTTTAACATTCGGAATGTTTCTATGAGATCCCCCCTCATTCTCCTGAACTCCAGGGAATACAGCCCAAGAGCTGCCAGACGTTCCTCATGTGGTAACCCTTTCATTCCTGGAATCATTCTTGTTAATCTTCTCTGAACCCTCTCCAATGTCAGTATATCCTTTCTAAAATAAGGAGCCTGAAACTGCACACAATACTCCAAGTGTGGTCTCACGAGTGCCTTATAGAGCCTCAACATCACATCCCTGCTCTTATATTCTATACCTCTAGAAATGAATGCCAACATTGCATTCGCCTTCTTCACCACTGACTCAACCTGGAGGTTAACCTTTAGGGTACCCTGCACGAGGACTCCCAAGTCCCTTTGCATCTCTGCATTTTCAATTCTCTCCCCATCCAAGTAATAGTCTGCCCATTTATTTCTTCCACCAAAGTGAATGACCATACACTTTCCAACATTGTATTTCATTTGCCACTTCTTTGCCCATTCCCCTAAACTATCTAAGTCTTTCTGCAGGCTCTCTGTTTCCTCAACACTACCCGCTCCTCACCTATCTTTGTATCATCGGCAAATTTAGCCAAAAATCCATCAATCCCAGAGTCCAAATCATTGACATACATCGTAAAAAGCAGCAGTCCCAACACCAACCCCTGTGGAACTCCACTGGTAACCGGCAGCCAGCCAGAATAGGATCCCTTTATTCCCACTCTATGTTTTCTGCCGATCAGCCAATGCTCCACCCATATCTTTTACTCACTTGCAGTAACTTCCCTGTAATTCTATGGGCTCTTATCTCGCTAAACAGCCTCATGTGCGGCACCTTGTCAAAGGCCTTCTGAAAATCCTTTCAGGAAACCATGCTGGCTTTGGCCTATCTTGTCATGTGCTTCCAGGTACTCTGTAATTTCATCCCCAACAATCAATTCCAGCAACTACCTAACCACTGATGTCAGGCTAACAGGCCTATAGTTTCCTTTCTGCTGCCTCCCACCCTTCTTAAATAGCGGAGTAACATTTGCAATTTTCCAGTCATCCGGTATAATGCCAGAATCTATCGATTGTTGAAAGATCATTGTTAATGCCTCCGCAATCTCTCCAGCTACTTCCTTCAGAACCCGAGGGTGCATTCCATCAGGTCCAGGAGACTTATCCACCCTCAGACCATTAAGCTTCCTGAGCACCTTCTCAGTCATAATTTTCACTGCACATACTTCACCTCTCTGACGCTCTTGAATGTCCGGTATACTGCAGATGTCTTCTACTGTGAAGACTGATGCAAAGTACGCATTCAGTTCCTCTGCCATCTCTGCGTTTCTCATTACAATATCAACAGTGTCATTTTCTATTGGTCCTATATCTACCCTCAACTCTCTTTTACCCTTTATATACTTAAAAAAGCTTTTAGTATCTTCTTTGATATTAGTTGCCAGCTTCCTTTCATAATTCATCTTTTCCTTCCTAATGACCTTCTTAGTTTTCTTCAAATTTTTAAAATTTTCCCAATCCTCTATCTTCCCACAAGCTTTGGCTTCCTTGTATACCCTCTCTTTTGCTTATAGATCAGTACAACACAGCACAGGTCTTTCAGCCCACAATTTTGTGCTGACCTTTTAACCTACTCTAAGATCAAACTAGCCCTTCCCTCCTACATAGCCCTGTATTTTTCTATCATCCATGTGCCTATCTAAGAGTTCTTTAAATGTCCCTGATGTATCTGCCTCTACCTCCACCACTGGCAGTATGTTCAATGCTCCCACCACTCTCTGCGTAAAAAAAAGACTTATCTCTGGCATCTACCCTATATTTTCCTGCAATTATGCTTCCTCATATTAGCCATCTCCGCCCAGAAAAAAAGTCTCTGGCTGTCTCACTTGCAGTGAGATATCTTCACCCCTGTGCTCAAGGCTACTTGTAATATAGGCCAAGATGCCATTTGTCTTTTTAGTTGCTTGCCAAACCTTTATGTTGCCATTTGGTGACTTGTCTAAAAGGCAATTTAGTCCCATTGAACATCAATTTCCCATATGCACCAAAGGAGAAAATCAATCACCCAGAATCAGAATCATGTTTATTATCACCAAAATATTTTATTAAATGTATTGTTTCGAGGCAGCAGTACAGAGCAAGACGTAAACATTACTATGAGTTACAAAAATAAATAAATAGTGTAAAGGAGGAATAGTGAGGTAGTGTTCATAGGTTCATGGACTGTTCAGAAATCTTCCTACTTCCTCTTCCTTAAGTCTACAGTTAATTCTCTGGTCTTGCTGGCATTGAGTGCAAAGTTATTGTTGCGACATCACTCAACCAGCTATCTCTGAGACTCTGCCAACAACAGTGGTGTCATTGGTGAATTTATGGGTGCATTTCAGCTGTGTCTTGCCACACAGTGATGAGTGTAGAGAGATTAGAGCATGGCGCTCCACCATTTCATCACGGCTGATCTATTTTCCCTCTCAACCCCATTCTCCTGCCTTTTCCCATAGCCTTTCATGCCCTGACTAATCAAGAGCCTATCAACCTCCGCCTCAGGTCACCTGGCCTCCACAGACTCACCACACCCCGGCTAAAAAAAATTCCTCCTCACCTCATGCTTTGTTCTAAATGGACATCCCTCGATATGTTCTGTATTTATAGCTTATTTATTTTTAATAACATTTCTTTATTTTTGTATCAGCACAGTTTGTTGTCCTTTGCACATTGGTTGAAGGCCCAAGTTGATGCAGTCCTTCATTGATCCTATTATGATTATAGAAACAGAAAACCTACAGCACAATACAGGCCCTTCGGACCACAAAGCTGTGCCGAACATGTCCTTACCTTAGAAATTACCTTGGGTTGGCCGACAAATCCAGGGCAAGCATCAAAAAGGGCCACTTTTCAACATAATTGTATAAGGGCTAAGAGAGTTGTAAAAGAGCACCTGAAGGCTTTGTGTGTCAATGCAAGGAGCATTCGTAATAAGGTGGATGAATTGAAAGTGCAGATTGTTATTAATGATTATGATATAGTTGGGATCACAGAGACATGGCTCCAGGGTGACCAAGGATGGGAGCTCAATGTTCAGGGATATTCAATATTCAGGAGGGATAGACATGAAGGGAGGGGAGGTGGGGTGGCGTTGCTGGTTAGAGAAGAGACTAACGCAATAGAAAGGAAGGACATAAGCTGGGAAGATGTGGAATCGATATGGGTAGAGCTGCGTAACACTAAGGGGCAGAAGACGCTGGTGGGAGTTGTGTACAGGCCACCTAACAGTAGTAGTGAGGTCGGAGATGGTATTAAACAGGAAATTAGAAATGTGTGCAATAAAGGAACAGCAGTTATAATGGGTGACTTCAATCTACATGTAGATTGGGTGAACCAAATTGGTAAAGGTGCTGAGGAAGAGGATTTCTTGGAATGTATGCGGGATGGTTTTTTGAACCAACATGTCGAGGAACCAACTAGAGAGCAGGCTATTCTGGACTGGGTTTTGAGCAATGAGGAAGGGTTAATTAGCAATCTTGTCGTGAGAGGCCCCTTGGGTAAGAGTGACCATAATATGGTGGAATTCTTCATTAAGATGGAGAGTGACATAGTTAATTCAGAAACAAAGGTTCTGAACTTAAAGAGGGGTAACTTTGAAGGTATGAGATGTGAATTAGCTAAAATAGACTGGCAAGTGACACTTAAAGGATTGACGGTGGATATGCAATGGCAAGCATTTAAAGGTTGCATGGATGAACTACAACAATTGTTCATCCCAGTTTGGCAAAAGAATAAATCAAGGAAGGTAGTGCACCCATGGCTGACAAGAGAAATTAGGGATAGTATCAATTCCAAAGAAGCAGCATACAAATTAGCCAGAGAAAGTGGCTCACCTGAGGACTGGGAGAAATTCAGAGTTCAGCAGAGGAGGACAAAGGGCTTAATTAGGAAGGGGAAAAAAGATTATGAGAGAAAACTGGCGGGGAACATAAAAACTGACTGTAAAAGCTTTTATAGGTATGTAAAAAGGAAAAGACTGGTAAAGACAAATGTAGGTCCCCTACAGACAGAAACAGGTGAGTTGATTATGGGGAGCAAGGACATGGCAGACCAATTGAATAATTACTTTGGTTCTGTCTTCACTAAGGAGGACATAAATAATCTTCCAGAAATAGTAGGGGACAGAGGGTCCAGTGAGATGGAGGAACTGAGTGAAATACTTGTTAGTAGGGAAGTGGTGTTAGGTAAATTGAAGGGATTGAAGGCAGATAAATCCCCAGGGCCAGATGGTCTGCATCCTAGAGTGCTTAAGGAAGTAGCCCAAGAAATAGTGGATGCATTAGTGATAATTTTTCAAAACTCGTTAGATTCTGGACTAGTTCCTGAGGATTGGAGGGTGGCTAATGTAACCCCACTTTTTAAAAAAGGAGGGAGAGAGAAACCGGGGAATTATAGACCGGTTAGCCTAACGTTGGTGGTGGGGAAACTGCTGGAGTCAGTTATCAAAGATGTGATAACAGCACATTTGGAAAGCGGTGAAATCATCGGACAAAGTCAACATGGATTTGTGAAAGGAAAATCATGTCTAACGAATCTCATAGAATTTTTTGAGGATGTAACTAGTAGAGTGGATAGGGGAGAACCAGTGGATGTGGTATATTTGGATTTTCAAAAGGCTTTTGACAAGGTCCCACACAGGAGATTAGTGTGCAAACTTAAAGCACACGGTATTGGGGGTAAGGTATTGATGTGGATAGAGAATTGGTTAGCAGACAGGAAGCAAAGAGTGGGAATAAACGGGACCTTTTCAGAATGGCAGGCAGTGACTAGTGGGGTACCGCAAGGCTCAGTGCTGGGACCCCAGTTGTTTACAATATATATTAATGACTTGGATGAGGGAATTAAATGCAGCATCTCCAAGTTTGCGGATGACACGAAGCTGGGTGGCAGTGTTAGCTGTGAGGAGGATGCTAAGAGGATGCAGGGTGACTTGGATAGGTTGGGTGAGTGGGCAAATTCATGGCAGATGCAATTTAATGTGGATAAATGTGAAGTTATCCACTTTGGTGGCAAAAATAGGAAAACAGATTATTATCTGAATGGTGGCCGATTAGGAAAAGGGGAGGTGCAACGAGACCTGGGTGTCATTATACACCAGTCATTGAAAGTGGGCATGCAGGTACAGCAGGCGGTGAAAAAGGCGAATGGTATGCTGGCATTTATAGTGAGAGGATTCGAGTACAGGAGCAGGGAGGTACTACTGCAGTTGTACAAGGCCTTGGTGAGACCACACCTGGAGTATTGTGTGCAGTTTTGGTCCCCTAATCTGAGGAAAGACATCCTTGCCATAGAGGGAGTACAAAGAAGGTTCACCAGATTGATTCCTGGGATGGCAGGACTCTCATATGAAGAAAGACTGGATGAACTGGGCTTGTACTCGTTGGAATTTAGAAGATTGAGGGGGGATCTGATTGAAACGTATAAAATCCTAAAGGGATTGGACAGGCTAGATGCAGGAAGATTGTTCCCAATGTTGGGGAAGTCCAGAACGAGGGGTCACAGTTTGAGGATAAAGGGGAAGCCTTTTAGGACCGAGATTAGGAAAAACTTCTTCACACAGAGACTGGTGAATCTGTGGAATTCTCTGCCACAGGAAACAGTTGAGGCCAGTTCATTGGCTATATTTAAGAGGGAGTTAGATATGGCCCTTGTGGCTACGGGGATCAGGGGGTATGGAGGGAAGGCTGGGGCGGTGTTCTGAGTTGGATGATCAGCCATGATCATAATAAATGGCGGTGTAGGCTCGAAGGGCCGAATGGCCTACTCCTGCACCTATTTTCTATGTTTCTATGTTTCTATGTTGGGTAGGCTGGTGGTGCAATGACATCAGTGCCGGACCCGGGAGCAGAGCTTCCCAGGTTCGAAACCGGTTGGGTCCGCTCCCAAGTTCGCTTTCCATCCGTGCCGGCTTGAGTGTCGAGATCGCAACTCGACCTCGTAAAATAAAGGGAAAATACTGCGAAAATGTCTGTGTGAGGAGTGGCATGCCACACAGTCTCTCTCTCGTTCCGCGCCTTGTAAAAAGCCATGAAAAAGACACACGCACAGGCAGACACACGCACAGACTCACACGCAGGCACGCGGCAAAAAAAAGAAATTACCTAGGGTTACCCATAGCCCTCTATTTCTTGAAGCTCCATGTACCTGTCCAGAAGTCTCTTAAAAGACCCTATTGTATCCGCCTCCACCACCGTCGCTGGCAGCCCATTCCACGCACTCACCACTCTCTGCATAAAAAAGCTTACCCCTGACATCTCCTCCGTACCTCCTTCCAAGCACCTTAAAACTGTACCCTCTCGTGTTAGCCATTTCAGCCCTGGGAAAAAGCCTCTGACTATCCACACGGTCAATGCCTCTCATCATCTTATACACCTCTATCAGGTCACCTCTCATCCTCCGTCGCTCCAAGGAGAAAAGGCCGAGTTCACTCAACCTGTTCTCATAAGGCATGCTCCCCAATCCAGGCAACATCCTTGTAAATCTCCTCAGCACCCTTTCTATGGTTTCCACATGCTTCTACTATGATTCTATTATGGATTTGTTGAGTTTGCCCACAAGAAAATGACTCTCAGGGTTGGATATGGTGACATATGTATATATACTTCGACAATAAATTTACTTTGAATTTTGAAAATCTTCTGAAAATTCAAATACAGCACATCCTCTGGTCTCCCCATTATCTATTTTTAATTGTGACATCCTGAAAACTCCCCAACAGAAGTAATGTTGTAGTTCTATAAAACTCTAGTTAGACCATACTTGGAGTATTGTGTTCAGTTCTAGTCACCTCATCACAGGAAAGATGTAGAAGCTTTAGAGAAGTGCAGAGGAGATGTACCAGGATGTGTTAGAGAGCATGTCTTTATTCTTTCATTTTGAGATAGAGCATGGTGCGAGGCCTTTCTAGCCCAACGATCCGACTCCACCCAATTACACCCAGGCGACCAATTAGCCTACTAATCCATACGTCTTGGGGATCTGGGAGGAAACTGGAGCACCCGGGGGAGGGGGGGGACCCACGCAGTCACAGGAAGAATGTACAAACTCCTTTCAGACAGTGGTGGGAAATGAACCCAAGTCACTGGCACTGTAAAGTGTTGTGCTAACCACTACTCTACTGTACTACCTATGTCTTATGAAGAAAGGTTGAGCGGGTTAGGGCTTTTCTTTTTGGAGCAAAGGAGGATTAGAGGCAATTTAACAGAGGTGTATATGATTATGAGAGGCACACATAGACTAGACAATGAGCAACTTTTTCCTGGGGTGGCAATGGCCAATACTAGAGGACATCCGTTCAAGGTGATTGGAAGAAAGTTGGAGGGGATGTCAGATGTAGATTTACTGTATACACAGAGTTGTACTAGGTACCTAGAACGCATTGCCCTGGGGTGGTGGTGGACACTGATACAATAAAAGGCATCCGTTATTCTTGCGAGACCATGGATCTGCACCTGGAAAGTCTTCACTCTCCAGGGCGCAGGCCCGGGCAAGGTTGTATGGAAGACCAACAGTTGCCCATGCTGCAAGTCTCCCCTCTCCACGACACCAATGTTGCCCAAGGGAAGGGCATTAGGACCCATACAGCTTGGCACCAGTGTCGTTGCAGAGTAATGTGTGATTAAGTGCCTTGCTCAAGGACACAACACGTCCCCTCGGCTGGGGCTCGAACTCACGACCTTCAGGTTGCTAGTCCAATGCCTTAACCACTTGGCCACGTGCCCACACTGATACAATAGGGACATTTAAAAAAACTTAGGTAGGCTTTGTGTAGGGGGAACGGGTTAGATAGATCGTGGAGTAGGTTTATATAGGTCACTGTAACACTATGGGCTGAAGGCCCCATACTGTGCTGTACTGTACTATGTTCATTGTTCTAAATCAATCAAACATGATTTTCCTTTCATAAATCCATAATAGCTCTTATTCTATCTTATTATTCCCTCATGCAGAGAATTGCTAATTTGATAATTGTTCAAGTAAAGAAATTTCTCCTCATCTCAATCCATATTGACTTTTGTCCATTTGGAAGGAACAATTCTTGATATATACCTGATCAATTTTGTTCAGATTCTTATTGACATCATCTTTTATTCTTTGACACACCAACGAAAATAGAGCAAACTTACTTTTGTTAATGTAAAACCATCTGAGAGTGGCTTGAAATTAGATGCAATGTTGGATAATGAGATTCAGAAATATAGAAGTGCAAACCAAACTATTTTGAATTCTGTACCCTGTACAGTCTTTGCTTAAGGAACTCTATTGGTCGATAATTGATATTTACATTGGCGACATTGGTAACAAATATTTCTGACATGTTGTGCTCAATCTACATGAGTTTATAAATCTCAGCTTGCAAAACAGGGCTAGGTCACAGATTTATTTTCTTTAAAATCCTTTCCAAACTCTTTCTTAAAGCTAATTCTGCTCATTATTTTCTCCTAGTAAGTCTCTTTCAGATGAATTTGTTGCTTTGGCATTGGTTTCTTTCTTGCTTGAGCATGTGAATTTGTACATTTAAAACCTGTGCTATAAATGTAGGGAGACATAATTTTAGATCCTACTTCTAAGTAAAGAGCATTTCCAGAATTCACTTAATTTTGTGTCTATACTTGCAGAGCTTGCTTTGAATCAAGATGTGAACTGGATCTGCGAGATGTGCAAGAGAAGATAGATTATCTAACTGTGGAACTTTCAGCACTCCTTGACCTGGAACAGAAGGTGCAGGACAGAGCAATCTCTCAAAGAAAAACATTCCTGTTTAAAGAAATTGAAGAACTGGAAACAGAATTAGATAGAAAGGAAAATTGAGCTCTTCGCTCATGTACAGTATAAACAGTGTCATTACTCCGAGTAGGAATACATACGCTGAAAAAAGGAAAATTCAGGGTGGTGGTCAAAGTCAAATTCATTATCAAAGTACATTTATGACACCATATACTACCTTGAGATTTTCTTGATGGCACTTAAAGGAAAAATGAAAAACTGTACATATATAGAGACTGACAAACAATGTGGAGAAGAAGACAAATTCTGCAAAATATACTGTGTAACTGTGTGTGTATGTGTGTGTGTGTGTGTGTGAGAGAGAGAGACAGAGAGTGTGTGAGCATGAGGAGAACATGAGCTGCAGAGTCCCGATAGGTTGTGGAATCAGCTCACTGTTGTAATGAGTGAGGTTATCTACGTTGGTTCAGGAGCCTGATGGTTGAATGGTAATAACTGTTCCTGAACCTAGTGGTGTGAGACCTAAGGCTTCCGTACCTCCTTCCTGATGTCTGTGGCGAGAAGACTCCTGAACCAGTGTGGACAACTTCACTGATTATTATTATTATTTGTTTTTGTTGCATTTGCACAGTGTGTCTCCTTTTGTCAGTGTGTAGTGTTTCATCGATTCTGTTGTATTTCTCTGTTCTACTGTGAATGCCTGCAAGAAAATGAATCTCAGGGTAGTATTTGGTGACATATTTGTACTTCGCTAATTAATTTACTTTTGAACTTTGAATGTTGATCTGAGCATGTCCTTGATGATGGTGGAAGAGTAGGAAGTGGGACTTATTGCTCTTTCCCTGTCATGATATGATGTAATCATTTATCCAAGAGAAACTTTGCCACTAATTACACACAGTCATTGGCTCAACTCTTCTACTCTTTCTTTCCACGGATTTCACTCTCAAGGATTGGTTCTCAGTTATACCAATCATTGATCTGCAAAGGTTCAAAACCTTTTGTCTGACCACCCCAACCCTCCAACCACCACCACTCTCCACTCTAATTACAAATACTATCTGAAAACTATTAATTTTTTATAGCGACACACACAGGCAGCATCCATGGTGGGGAATAAACACTCACAGCTTCGGCTCAAGACTCTTCATTAGGACTGGAAAGGAAGGGGGAAAGAGTCAGGGGTGGGGAACGTGTACAAGTTAGCAGGTGATAGGTGAAACCAGTTGGGTTGGGGGAGAGGAGAGAGAATCTGGGCGGGATAGGTGGAAAAGGTTAAGGGCTGGAGAGAAGGAATCTGATAGGAGAGGAAAGTGGACCATGGAGAAGGGAAGGAGGAGGGACACCAAAAGGAGGTAATAGGTAGGTGAAGAGGAGAGGTAAGAGGGGAGCCACAGTGGGGAACGGAGGAAGAGGTAAGGGGTGGGGGGAGAAATTACTGGATGTTAGGTAGTGTATTGATTAGTGCAACTCTATTACAGCTTGGGGTGTTGGAGTTTGGAGTTCAATTCCAGCGTCCTCTGTAAGAAAGTTTGCATGTTCTTCCTGTGTGAGTTAAACTCCACATGCTCCAGTTTCCTCCCACAGTCCAAAGACATACCGGTTAGTAGGTTAATTGGTCATTGTAAATTGTCCTGTGATTAGGCAAGGGTTAAATTGGTGGGTCGCTGGGCAGTGCGACTCATCGGGCCGAAGGGTCTGTTCCATTCTCTATCTCGAAATAAAAATTCACTTAGTTTGTGACTATTGACACGCTGCATGAAGTGACAGTTTACTCAGGTTGTTGTAGCTTATTTAATAACTTAATTGTTAATTCATACACTGACATGTATCTCTATAAGATTGGTCAATACTGAATGTACATCACCACAAGGAGGCTCTAATCATGCATTGATGTTTCAAATTCTCAAATGCAAAAACTAATGAAAAATAAAAGCAACTTTGAAGTTGGAATTATTCTGTACTTCATTTAGACTATTTCTTTTTTAATTAGATATTGTTTGTTAATTTGTTACCACACATTTCCCACTGCCTGGGTGCACCATCAGACAGGCATGAGCAGAACCCAAAATGGGACCATTGCCATGTCCGTGAAAAGGGGTCAAATTATCAGTTGCTGTGAACGTAAGGTTTTACCAAGGCCTTAAATAACTAAGCATAACTTCCTTACTAGAATTGTAAACAACAGTCTGTTAACTTTCTCAATTACTTACTGTACATGCTGTACTGGAGTTGGAATCTAAGACAGGCATATGGATGAGATGTGGGAGGGAAGGGTTAGATTCATCTTAAACTAGGTTAAAAGCTTTACGCAACAGCATGTGTGCCACAGTAGAGTAGCGGTTAGTGCTATGCTATTACAGCTCGGGGCATCAGAGTTTCGAGTTCAATTCCAGTGTCCTCTGTAAGGAGTTTGTACATTCTCTCACAGGCACTCCCGTTTCTTCTCACAGCCCAGAGTCTCACCGGTTAGTAGGTTAATTGGTCATTGTAAATTGTCCCGTGATTAGGTTAGTGTTAAATCAGGATTGTCAGGGGTTGCTGGGTCATGTGGCTCGAAGAGCCAGAAGGGACTACTCTATGCTGTATTGGTAAATAAATAAAACAAGAATTTATTAGATGTCCCTAATGCATCTGCCTCTACTGCCAACCCTGGCAGGGTGTTACACTCACCCACCATCCTACCTCATACCATCCCCCCCCCCATACTTTCCTCCAATCACCTTAAAATTATGCCCCCTTGTATCAGCCATTTCCGCCCTGGGAAAAAGTCTCTGGCTAGCCACTCAATCTATGCCTCTTATCATCTAAGACTCGCTTTGCCCAGTGGCATGATCTCACCCGGCCAAACTTTAGCACTCTTGTTTGGGTGGATGCTGTGTGTTGTGTCCCCTGTGTAACATCAGTACCCCGAAATAACATTCAGTCCACAATGGGCGGTTAAACGATTAAGATTTCATATTTAAGTATGGGGTTAGTAGAGAAACAAAAGAAAAGGAAAACAAATAAAAGGTGCCAATAATCTCATAAACATGTCCAGTGCACGAACGTTGGAGCTCACGGATTCCCTTTCGCTGATCCCCCTTTGCTTGTCAACTCCTGGGCTCCCGCCCCGAGCCTAGGCCCAGCGGGTCCAGCAACCGTCTCCTCAAGCCACCTCTTCTCTCTTCATCCTCCTCGTGCCTTTGCTCCCCAAGCCCCCACAAACCTAACAGCTTTCACACAAACAGAAAGAATAACATCTATCCCAATTGGTTAGCAAATGAATACCAGTCCCGTTATCACTAATTATAACCCAAACACGCTGCTGCAGAGAACATTACCTCAGCAGTTAACATTACAGAGAAGCCATTTCATTATTAGCCTTAGCAAGTAACATGAAAGAAGAAACCCTTACATACAC
Source organism: Mobula birostris (assembly GCF_030028105.1). Lineage (NCBI taxonomy): Eukaryota > Metazoa > Chordata > Chondrichthyes > Myliobatiformes > Myliobatidae > Mobula > Mobula birostris. Next base: position 3,348,598 of record NC_092389.1, read on the forward strand.
CTCTATTGGATCACCGCTCATCCTTCTTCACTCCAAGAGAAAACCTCTAGCTGGCTCAACCTATCTTCATAAAACATGCTCTGTAATCCAGGCAGCATCCTGGTAAACCTCCTCTAGTACCCTCTCGAAAGGTTCCACTCCTTCCTAAAATGAGGTGACTAGAACTCAACACAAAACTCCGAAGGATGATCTAACCGGGTTTTATAGAAGTGCCACATTACCTCGTGGCTCTATAAAACCCTGATTAGACTATACCTGAAAACTAAAATAAAAGAGAATGTTGGAAATGCTCAACAGATCAGGTTGCATCTGGAAAAAGAGAAAAACTTACTGTTAGAGATGGATGGTGTTCTATCAGAACTGGCCAATTTCAACACAAATGAAAATCTTGAAATGGGTAATTTCATTATTGTGTTCCCAGAACTGTAATGTGCCTAGGGAGAATATGCAGTCCTGCTCTTTCAGCATGTATTGTGCTTTGTCGGGATGGAGTTTGTTGGGATCATGAAGGACCCCAACCACCAGGACTTGCCGCCTTCTTATCTTCTTCCTCTCCACCATCAGATTTCCAAACGGTCTATAACCCATAAACACTACCTCAACATTTTGCTGTCTTCAGATTCACATTCATTTTTTAATTTATTATTTTTTTGTTTGTGTTTACAACCAACATAATATAAGGTGGGGGCAGCCAACATAACATGCCCACAATACGCAACAGAAAAACACAGAACACAACAAGTAATAAACAACAGCAAAGCAAAGTCCCTTTCGTCCCACCCACACAAATGGACAGTCCTCCGATTCTAGGACAGGACTCATGCCTCCAGTCTCCAGGCTTCACACATTGGGACTCGACTTCCAGACTTCCGGTCGACCTTTGGGCTTCAGTCTTTGGTATCGACCCCTGGACTAGCTGATGGTGGGACTCCAAACTCCAGACCTTTAACTTTGGACTCACAGTATTTAATATATTTTTAAATGTTTCTAATCTGCAGGATTACAAGAGGATGTGGAGGATTGCAAGCCTCACCACCATCAAGGATTTCTTCAAGATGCAGTGCCTCAGGAAGGTGACATCCATCATTAAAGACACTCGCCACTTAGGATATCCCCCTTCTCATTACAAACATCGGGGAGGAGGTATAGGAGCCTGAAGAGACAAAGTCAATATTTTAGGAACAGCTTCTTTCGCTCGGCCATCAGATTTCTGAATGGACAATGAACACAACCTCACTGTTTTGCAACACACATCAAAGTTGCTGGTGAACGCAGCAGGCCAAGCAGCATCTGTAGGAAGAGGTACAGTCGACGTTTCAGGCCAAGACCCTTCGTCAGGACTAACTGAAGGAAGAGCTAGCAAGAGATTTGAAAGTGGGAGGGGGAGGGGGAGATCCAAAATGATAGGAGAAGACAGGAGGGGGAGGGATGGAGTCAAGAGCTGGACAGGTGATTGGCAAAGGGGATATGAGAGGATCATGGGACAGGAGGTCCGAGAAGGAACACAAGGGGGGGGGGACCCAGAGGATGGGCAAGAGGTATATTCAGAGGGACAGAGGGAGAAAAAGGAGAGTGAGAGAAAGAATGTGTGTATAAAAATAACGGATGGGGTACAAGGGGGAGGTGGGACATTAGCAGAAGTTTGAGAAGTCAATGTTCCTGCCATCAGGTTGGAGGCTACCCAGACGGAATATAAGGTGTTGTTCCTCCAACCTGAGTGTGGCTTCATCTGCCAGAGAAAGCAGGATCTCCCAGTGGCCACACATTTTAATTCCACGTCCCATTCCCATTCTGACATGTACCATCTCTTGCTGTTTTGCTCTCTTTTTGCAATACTTTTTTATATTTCTTATTGTAACTTTAGTATTGCACTGTGATGCTGCCACAAACAACATACATGTTTCATGACATATGTCAGAATTATAAACCTGATTCTGATTCTGAAAGTAGGTGACCAAAGACATAGAGGTCAGAGTGAGGGCAGGGTGGAGAATTCAAATGACGGACGACTGGAAGCTCAGAGTTATCCTTAAACACAGAACAGCGTTGCTCTGCACAGTCACCCTACGCTTGAATTCTCAAGTATAAAGGAGATCACATCCTGACCACTAAATCTGGAAGAAATTAAGGTGTATTGATGCTTAATCAAAGAACAGTGGGTGATGAATCTGTGGAATTTATTGTCAGAGGGGACTGTGGAGAACAAGTCCAAAGTAAATTTATTATCAAAATACATATATGTCACTGCATACTACTCTGAGATTCATTTTCTTGCGGGAAATCACAGTAAATACAAGAAACAGAATAGAATCAATGAAAGACCATATCCAACAGGATGGACAAACAACCAATGTGTAAAAAACAAGAAACTATGCAAATACAAAAAGAAAGAGAAAAAAAGGAAATAATAACTATAATAATGCCTGGCTCTGAGTTGGAGACCCCTACCCAGAAACAGAAGTGTTCCTTGTGGCAATGCAGGACCAGGTAGTTAACATGAAAAAAAATCAAAAATTCATATTAAAAGACCACAAAAATTTAAGACAATAAGTGCAGAGAATGCCAAGAGAAACCAGAAACAATCCAACACATTACAGGATCCAGCATCAGTTTGACTCAAAATGATTACTGACACAGGCACAATTAAGGGGCAAACATCATTCACCAAAATCTTACTTTAAAATACAAATTCATAAAAAAAAACACCATATCTTACTATAAATAAGCCAGAAAGTAGTATCGCTGCATCCTCACTGGTGAGTGAGTGGTCCGGGTTTCAAATCTGGCCGGCTTCTTGCACACTTTCCACCCATGCTGGGTTGAGCGTTGAGTTAGCAACTCGGCCTTGTAAAACAGACAAATGCTAAAGAAATGGCAAGGTTTTTGCCTGATACGCCAATGAGGTGTGGGATTTTTATTAGGCCTACACAGCGATATTTATGTAACTCTCTCGAAAACCTCAATACTAAACACCACTAGAACAGTCTGAAAGTTCCAAGCAATTGAGAAATGAATGTACTTGGCAGGTTTTGCCAGCTTGAGCTGAGAAAAAAATAAAAATATATTAATAATAGATAAATTAGCAACAAATATCGAGAACATAAGATGAAGAGTCGATAGTGAGCCCATAAGTTCTGGGAACGGTTCAGTGATGGGGCAAGAGAAGTTCAGTGTAGTTATCCCCTCTGGTTCAAGAACTTGATGATTGAGGGGTAGTAATTTTTCCTGAACCTGTTGGTGTGAGTCCCAAGGTTCCTGTACCTCCTTCCTGATGCAAGCAGCGAGAAAAGAGCATGTTGTGGAGTGGTGGGGTCCTTGATGATGGATGGATACCGCTTTCCTGTGGCAGTGCTCCGTGTAGATGTGCTCAGTTGGGGGGGGGCTGTACACATGATGCACTGGGCTGTATCCACTACTTTTTGTAGTACTTGTGTGTATTTAAGGCAGAGATTGTTAGGCTCTTGACTGGTAAATGAATGTAAGATTATGGAAGAAGATAGGAAAATTGGTTTGAAAAGAAAATCAGCAATGAGTGAATGGTGGAGAAGACTTGATGGGCTGAATGGCCTAAATATGCTCTGAAATGATATGATCTAACAGACAAGATGCTGGAGGAACTCATCAGTTCAGGCAAATGGACAATCAATATTTCATATCAAAATCTTTCAAATGGACTGAAAGGTAGAGGGGAGATAATTACTGGGTATAAAGTGGGGAAGGGAAGGGATGGAGAAAGAAGCAGTTGGTGAAAGGTGAATCTAGGTGAGGAGGAGTGATAGCCCTCTATTTTTCTAAGCTCCATGTGTCTATCTCAGAGGCTCTTTAAAGACCCTATCGTATCTGCCTCCACCACCATGGCTGGCAGTGCATTCTATGCACCCATCACTCTCTGTTCTATTTTTCTTCCCAGTTTCCAGCCACTGCAGTTCTTTGCTTCTCAATCAATAGAACATATTTAAAGATGAGCCTTATTTGTCATAGGCACATTGAAACACACAGTGAAATGCATTTTGCATCATTGACCTACAGAGTCCGAAGATTGAGCTTGGGGCAGCCCACAAGTGTTACCATGCTTCAGGCGCCAACGTAACTTGCCCACAGCTTACTAACCCTAACCCATATGTCTTTGAAACGTGGGAGGACACTGGCACGCTCGGAGTAAACCCACAAAGTCATGAGGAGAACGTACAAATTCTTTACAGACAGCGGCAAGAGTCGAATCCCAGCTGAGCAAACTACTATAAATAAAAATGAAAACAATGTAGGTACTTGAAATTTGATAATTTTAAAAATGAAAACATTCAACAATTCAGGTAGCATCGGTGGAAAGAGAAATAGAGTTGATAATCCAGGAAACCAAAAGCTACAAAACAGAAACTGAGCGGAACTACAAATCCCAGCATTCCGTTCGCCCTCATCCACACGCATACGCGAAAGGTTGCTGAGGCCTTGAACAGTCTGAGCGCTTTGGGAGTTCTCTGGTCGGATTTGGGATGAGGCAGGAAGTCTTCGGTTCCTCCGCTGTGAGACGTGCTGAGCCTGGGCTTTGCAGGTGGGTGTAGGGGCACGGCTGCGGCCGCGGGTTATTTATTTTTCCACCACTTCTGGACTGAATTTTTGTTTCCTCTCCCTTCAGATGTCGGGTGTCCCGGCCATCCCGCTACTGATCAACCTGGGCTGTTCGGTGCTCGGCCTCCTGGGCACCGCCGCCCTCATCCCCGCCTTCAGGCAGCACTTCATTGTGGCCCGGCTGTACGGCGTCGACCTCAACAAGACCTCCAAGGAGAAAGTGTGAGTATGGCGTAGAAGGGCCGAGCGGTTTGGGCAGGGCTGATTGCTGGAGAAGGGATTAGTGCGGGTCCACTGCAAACCCGAGGCTGGCAGAAGGAAAGTGAGCTGGTTGATCTCTGTAAGCAAGGGGATGGGTGGCGCGTTTGTCTGTGTGGCGAGGTGGGCAGTTTGCTTTGGGGTCAAGGGAATGTTGGATCCCCAAGCCTTGGACCAGTGTCTACAAGGGGAGGCTGGATCCCAAACCCTGGACCTGAAAGATGTTGCTGGGATGGACTGAATTACTTCAGGAAATGGGCCCTGCAGCTTGAGACGTCCATGCTGGCCTAGGTCCCTACCTGAGCTAGTTCAACTTTCCTGTATTTGTTGCGTGTCCCAGCAATCCTTTCTAGTCCATTTTCAAAGTGCATTTCTTATCAAAGTATGTATCGTCAAAGTTCAAAGTAACATTTATTATCAGATTACCTGCATGTCAACTCATCCAACCCTGAGATTCTTTTTCTGTGGGCATACTTAGCAAATCTATGGAACAGTAACTGTAAACAGGATCAATGGACAACAAACTGCAAATACAGATATAAATAAATAACAATAAATAATGAGCATGAAATAACAAGAGTCCTTCAATGAGTGTAGTAATCCCTTTTGTTGAAGAGCCTGATGGTTGTGGGGTAGTAACTGTTCTTGAACCTGGTGGTGTGAGTCCTGAGGCACCTGTACCATCTACCTGATGGCAGCAGTGAGAAAAGAGCATGGCCTGGGAGGTGAGGATCTTTGATGACGGATGATGCTTTTCTACAGCAATGTTTCATGTAGATGTGCTCAATGGTTGGGAGGGTTTTATCCGTGATGTACTGGGCCAAATCCACAACCTTTTGTAGGATTTTCCGCTCAAGGGCATTGGTGTTCCCGTACCAGGCCATAATGCAGCCAGTCAGCACACTTGCCACCACACATCTATAGAAGGTTGCCGAGATTTTTGATGACATGCAAAATCACCGCAGACTCCTGAGGAAGTAGAGACGTTGTCGTGCTTTCTTGGCATTTATATTTATATGATGGGTCCAGGACAGGTCCTCTGAGATAGTGACATCCAGGAATTTAAAGTTACTGACCCTCTCCACCTCTGATCCTCCAATGAGTACTGGCTCATGGACCTCTGGTTTCCCTCTCCTGAGGTCAGTTCCTTGGTCTTATTGACATTGAGTGAGAGGTTGTTGTTATTACACCACTCAGCCAAGTTTTTAATCTTCCTGCTGTATGCTGATTTATTCCCACCTTTGATACAGCCAACCAATTTCCCCCGGGATCAATAAAGAGCTGGGGGCTAAGTACTCATCCCTGCGGTGGTCATGTGCTGATAGAGATTGTAGAGGAGATGATTTTGCCAATCTGAACTGACTGGGGTCTACAAATGAGGAAATCCAGGATTCATTTGAACAAGGAGTCATTGAGCCCCAGGTCTTGGAGTTTACTGATTAGTTTTGAGGGGATGATGGTGTTAAATGCTGAGCTGTACTTGATAAAGAGCATCCTGATGCATGCATCTCTTTGCTGTTCAGATGTTCCAAGGTTGTATATACTGTATACAACTTTGAGATTTGTCTCTTTCCAGGCAGCCACAAACCAGGACACCAAGTAGAACCCAAAAAAGACCATCAAGTGCCCAAAGTGCAAAAAAACAGGAACAAATTGTGCAACAGTAATAGTAAACAACTAACATTCGGAACTAAAGTTCAGGGAAGTAAGTTCACAGCCACAAAGTCAGTCATCACTGCAGCTGATCCAGGAGCCCGTTAGTTGCAGGCCACAGCCTCAGTTCAGCGCAGAGACGAGTAAACCATGCCGAGCAATGCTGAACACCAGCCCGACCCTGACACCCTGATCTTTTCAATCTAGCCAATACTTAAATCAGCCAAACATCAGCTTGTTCCAAACATCAGCTCTCAGACCCGGATCCTGCCACTTCAATATGCTCTTGGGCCCAACCTCTGCCGCCTCGATCTGTCCTTTTAAAAATTGTAATTGTACCCATCTCTCTTCCTCTGGAAGCTCATTCAGATTACCACCACCTTAATCTTAGGTCACCGAATGGCACGAGGATGGGCTGTGCAGTGCTGGCGAAGCATATCAGCACTGGATCAGATAAGCCCCAGTGCAGTGATATCAGCCATGATTAAAGGCTGATTTGTTGCTGGATGTATAAATCAGGAGGCACTTAATTAGAATGGTCTGGGTTACACAGTCATCAGACCAATTGTGGACATCTTGACTCGATGCCACTTGAGCGTGCACAATTTGACAGGAATGAAATGCATTGGGCATTAGGTAGTCTAATGGGGTAAAGTCTAAATGTCTTGCTTCCTGGAATTCTAATAGAAGAGGCTATCAAAGCAACAGATACATTAGTTGTTATTGTTCAAAAATCTATAGGTTCTGGAGAAGTGTTGGGGGTTGCTAGCAGTGCAGCTCGAAGGGTTGGAAGGGCCTATTCCACACCATATCTCTAATATATAAAATAAAATTGAAACTGCCAATGTGACACCCAACTCAAAAAAGCAACAGAAGTAAAAATATGTAGTTACTGCTGTTTAGGCACTCATTTGTTACTGGAATTATTAAGCGAGTAGTAGCAGCAGACGATCAAGCAGGTTCAGTGTGGCTTCGTGAAGAGGAAAAGCGAGTCTGATAACTACTTTAGGGCACAGCCATGGGCCCTTTGGCCCATGCATCCACACAAACTCTTTTGCCCATAACACATTTGCTTCCACAATAGCCATCTCTTTCAATGTCTTGGCTATCCAAGTGCCTATCAAAACATCTGTCAGTGATTGTATCTGATTCCACCACCTTTGGGAGCGCACTTCAGTTCTCACTTTGTGCATTTAAATAAATAAATAAATAAATTTTAAAGATTATTATATTCCCCTCAAACCACCTTTAAAACTCCTAGAATAATTACATCTACGTGCTATCAAAACACAGGCTCTTTTGGTACGTGGCCTATCCTGGATGGCACTCTTCTTCTGCCAAAGCAGCTTGTTCCTCTTGACTGCATTCGGGAAAATCTGTCTTGAATCGCTGCTGCCAAAGCTCATCGAAGCGCAAAACTGAAATCCCGTTAATAGTCGGTGCTGGCCGAGTGTAGTCCCTTCCACCACCACGTCTCGTTTCAGTGGTCCATTAACAGTCCAACGCAGCATTGTTCTGATTGCATTAGGGTCTGTCGTTAACACTGCAAATCACTTGCAGTGGCTCCAGTGCTTTCGGCACCTTCGTCCCTATCAGCAGCTCAGTTTCTGGCTGTCTGCTTCAGTGAGACCATTCCTGACCATCTCTCTGACGAGGAATGTTTCCTTTGTAGACAGGCATACGTTCCTGTGTGGAGATGTTAGGCAGTTCACAGTAAGTCTTCACCATCTAAACCAGCCACCTCCAATCCTGAAATGATGTAGCTACTCATAGCGTTCTCATAACCCCTCATGCGTCAGAGAATGTGTAATTCCTTTTGCTGTCAGCTTCAGCTTGTTCATGAGGCTGTCTGTGCAGAACACTGCTGTACCTCCGTCATCTAGGAAAGCATAAATAACCACTGTCTTGTTACTCTTCACCTGAACTGGAATTATCGGAAGTTTTCAGTCATGATCGCCAGCTCCCATAAAGCCATTCGATACCAGGGTGTTACTTGCTGCTGTGTCTGATTCTCTCTCAGCTTGTTTTGAATCAGCCCCCTTTTCATCAGTTCCGAGCTCAGTTGTAGCTTCACATTCCACTGTAGCAGCAAAGCTGCTTTCTTTAGCTTTAGAATGTATTTGTGATCCAGTTTTGTTCACGCCTTTGCTTACTGCCAGCGATGTAGAACATAGAAAATCTACAGCACATTACAGGCCCTTCAGCCCACAATGTTGTGCTGACCATGTAACCTACTCTAGAAGCTGCCTGGAATTTCCCTACCGCATAGCCTCTATTTATCTAAGCATTGTATTTTTTCCAATTTCTAAGCATTGTATTTTTATCAAACATTGGGTGTGTAGCTCGCCTTTCAATAAAAACAGTAATGTCATTGAAAATAATCTTGTAGGTAACACACATCAAAGTTGCTGGTGAACGCAGCAGGCCAGGCAGCATCTCTAGGAAGAGGTACAGTCAACGTTTCAGGCCGAGACCCTTGGTCAGGACTAACTGAAGAAAGAGTTAGTAAGAGATTTGAGAGGGGGAGGGAGAGATCCAAAATGATAGGAGAAGACAGGAGGGGGAGGGATGGAGCCAAGAGCTGGACAGGTGATTGGCAAAAGGGATATGAGAGGATCATGGGACAGGAGGCCCGGGAAGAAGGAAAAGGGGGAGGGGGGAACCCAGAGGATGGGCAAGGGATATAGTGAGAGGGACAGGGGGTATAGTGAGAGGGACAGAGGGAGAAACAGGGGAGAGAGAGAGAGAGAAAGAATGTGTGTATATAAATAAATAACGGATGGGGTACGAGGGGGAGGTGGGGCATTAGCGGAAGTTAGAGAAGTCAATGTTCATGCCATCAGGTTGGAGGCTACCCAGATGGAATATAAGGTGTTGTTCCTCCAACCTGAGTGTGGCTTCATCTTGACAGTAGAGGAGGCCGTGGATAGACATATGGGAATGGGATGTGGAATTAAAATGTGTGGCCACTGGGAGATCCTGCTTTCTCTGGCGGACAGAGCATCTCTTGAACAGTCAGCAAAAGATATGATCTCCATCTGTCCCCAGCTACTAGAAACTGCAGTGAACAAAACATGAAGACATAACTTAATTCCCTTCACTTTTACCATGCACCCCCTCATGTGACTAGTTACCATAATGAACTAGGTATGTGTGTGGAACAAGCTGCCGGCGGAAGTGGTGGATGCGCATGCAATTTCAACACTTAAGAAAAGTTTGGGTAAATGCATGAACATGAGGGGGATGAAGGGCTGTGGTCCAGCAGAATAACACTTTGGCAATGACTAGATGGGCCAAAGGGCCTGTTTCTATGCTGTCGTTCTCTATGACTGTATTGAAGTAATGATGCCCAAAGGAAGTTTGTGGAACAGCACCTCATCTTCTCTCTGGGTTTTTTTTTACATCCTTGGGATTTAATTTTGAAATTAACATTTTCAGGTACCCACTTTTTTTTTGCTCCAAATATGCCTATACTGTTTTGTTTTGATTTTGTCCTTTCTGTCTCCAACTGTTAATTTTTAAGACAATTGTTACTTTGACAGTTTGGTTTGCATTTTTCGTGACATTTCCTCTACTGACTACTGACTCCTCCCTTTCCTTTCAACTTATATTTTCACTTTTCTGCTCTCTTCTGATGCTGCTTGACTTGCTAAGACTATCTTTTCTACTACCTGTTTTGGATTTTCAATATCTACAGTTTTTGCATTGCAATCACTGGGGAAAAACTCCCTGCTCCTGTTCAAAATGGTGCCATCAGGCCTTGGCGTCTGACAGGGCCATTGGTTTAACACTCTTTGGACATTAATCCTAGAAAAAGTCCTGCATGGGGGTATTATCTAGTATAGCATCAGGTCTCAAGTGTAACAGATACATCATCGTCTCATATATAAGTTAGTTGGTGCACCAGAATCATCTTATTATCTAAAATGATAGCTGCTGGCAATTTAGGATTAGTAAAACTACTGAATCAGGGTTTGATATTAAAAATATTGAAATATACTGCAAATCAACTGCTTTGCAGAGAGGACCTGGTCACTGTAAAGTTGAGTATGTGTCAACATGATCATTTATTTTGAAAGTTGCCGTCTGCACTCTGTCGCATTTCCTGCATTCGGGGTAAATAATTGCTCATTTATCTCTCAGCCCAGAAGCTCAAGGGGTAATCAGCGGCGTGGTCTTCCTCATCATTCTTTTCTGTTTCATTCCCGTTCCTTTTCTGCACTGCTGGGCGGAGGAGCAGTGCATCACCTTTCCTCACGATGTGGTAAGTGCCTCCTTCCTTGCCAGATAATATGCCTTCTACTTGAACCATCATTGAGCCTATCATTTTTATTTCATTTAGAGATACAGCATGGTTAGAGACCCTTCGGACCCAACGAGCCCGCACCGCCCAATTACACCCGTGTGACCAATTAATCTACTAACCTGTACGTCTTTGAACTGTGGGAGGAAACCGGAGCACCCGGAGGAAACCCACGTGCTCATGGGGAGAACATAGACATTCCTTACAAACAGCAGCAGAATTTAATCTGGGTTGCTGGCACTGCAGTAGCCACAATGCTATCATGCTGTCCTCTTGATTTATATCAGAAGTTCTGAATTAAACTGAAATACCCTGTATGTTGTTGTCTTCTTATGCCCCTTGATTATCAGGATGACAGAAGTTTGTGTGATCTCACAGACACTGAGCATTTTCATTAATATCTTAATTGACATTTAATGTACAAGTTAAATTGAAATCTACTGGTGGATACCCCTGTTATTAATCTTACAACATAGGATTTGCTGCCGTATTTTCTCCAAGCTGTATATTCTGGCAATCACACATTGGTTTAAATCACCGTAGCATGTAATAACAAATGCTTATTTATCATGGTTCATTCAGCAAAGAATCAGTCCATTCGGTCTACCATGTCCATGCTGACCATCAAGAACCTTCCTGTATCAATCCCATTTACCAGCATATAGTGCATAGTTTATTATGCCTTAGCAGTTCAGGTGCTTATTTAAATACCTTTTTAATGTTCTGAGAATAATACCCTCTACTACCTTCTCGGATAATGTGTGCCAAGTTACAGCCACCCTCTGGATGAAAAATTCTTTCTCTGATCCCCAGTAATCTTCTTGCTCCTCATCTGAAACCTACACCCTCTGGTACAGGTGTCTCCGTTCCAGTGGTGGTGGGGGGGGGGGGGCGCGGAATCTCTTGCTCTGTACCTTATTTATGTGGCTGTCATAACTGTACAGTTCCTTCCCCCCACCCCCACCCAAGCCTGTTCTGTTTCATTTGGTCCTGTGAATTTGCTCCTTCCATGTACAAACAATCTGTTCCTGGATTCCATTTCCAAGTTTAACCCTACACTCAGTTCATCTCACAGAGCTGATAGCAGTGAATAAGGAGGTGTAGACATGCGCATTGCTGTCCTCATGATTGAGATCAAAAGTAGTAGCCTCAAGGTTATTTCCCATCTTGCACTACTGCAAAGGTCCCAGAGGCACTGGGCACCATTATACTGTGCCCAATATTTGAATATTCATATCATGTCTATTTGTATATCAAAGCCCTTAATCAAAAATCAAAGTCAAGTTTATTGTCATGCCCTATGCACCAGGTGCAGTGAAAAACCTACTTGCAGCGGTATCACAGGCACATAGCATCAAATATACAACATTCACAAGAGAAAACATTATGCGTAATTGTTACTAGAAAGAACACATTTTAAAAAGAAGAGTCCAGTTTAGTACAAAGTGGTCATAGTAATGCTGAACTGCAGTGATTGGGATTTTACTGGTTCTTTCATAAAAACAAAAAGCTGAGGTGAAGTGGCTGTTCTTGAACCTGGTGGTGTGGGACTTCAGACTTCTCTACCTCCTTCCTGCCCAATAGTAGCTACAAACAACTCTTAACCAAAATGTGCAGTGCTTAAAAGCATTAATTAACAATGTTGTTACTGGTTGCTATTCTCTTTATCCACAGCCTTACTTTATAAAACAGGGTTATTCTCATTGTAAATAAAGTTTGCTGTTCTAATTGAAATTATTAAATCTCCTTGCTCCACTCATTTTTTTAAAAAACTGATCATCTTGTATGATTTACTTTGACTTTGCTTGTACGATGCAGAATTCACCACTTGTGGAAAATAATACATTTTGCCATAGTACTGTACAGTGAATTGGTGTGTCAATCCACTGTGTGATTGAGGTGCATACTTCACAAATTCTTAAATAATTTTCAAGCTCAAGCCATGAAGGAGAAAATGAGAAAATTTATGAAAATGCCTAACTTGATTTAATGTTCTTCCTTGTAGTCTTCTTGAGCATCTGATGGAAGTAACATGTAACAAAAAAGACAGAAGTTTGTGTAAAGTCAGTTCAATACAAAAATGTATTTTAAAAAGTTGAATTTTTATCATAATTTAATTTGAACTTTTGTTGTCAGTTTGTGCAGTTAATTGGGGCCCTCCTTGCCATCTGTTGCATGATATTCTTGGGGTTTGCTGACGATGTCCTCAACCTGCAATGGAGACACAAATTGTTGTTGCCGACCATGGCCTCCCTGCCCCTACTCATGGTGTACTTCACCAACTTTGGCAACACCACAATTGTGGTGCCAAAACCCTTGCGCATGTTTCTGGGTCTCCATTTAGACTTGGGTAAGTTCAGAAATTCTCTTGCCGGCAGCTTCATCACTGTTACTGGCCAGTTAAATGAATAAGTTTTACTTGCCATGTATGCCTGTTGCTTTGCAAGTTTTTTTGTCCGTCTGATTTGTAGTCTATGCTGACATTAATACAAAATCCTGAGATTCTGTTCTGTGGCTCACTTGCTCTCCAAATCCACATAAAATTTTCTAAATTATATAAATTCTAATAACCCATCTATTCCTTACAAACATAGCAGTAGTTACACACAAATAAAGACAATAGTTTCATGTTTGTTTAAGAAATTGACTTATCATGGAATTTAAAAACTTGAGGGTTATGTTGCTGAAGACTGGTTCATCTTATTAAATTTGTCTTTGCTGGAATATGATTGCTAAGACTAGACAAAATATGCCTTGTAACTTTTGTCTCGTGTTCTCCAACTCTAATCTCTTTATCATACATAGGTTTTGTTTTGTATTCTCTACTCATTGAGTATTAGACCAATAAATCTTTAAACCATCATGTGGAGAATAATCATCCAAACAAACTAAAGTATTTGCCCAGGATGAAAGAATTTAGCTTGTGACCAACAAATTCTGATCAAATTTTCTAGTAAAACTAATTTGCTTATTAAAGATTTGAAATACCTTTAATAGAATTTTAATGAAACATTAACTCTATGTACAATGGCATTGGATTTGCAATTTGCTGCTAATGCAACATAATGGTAATTAAAAATGGAGACAGAAGTTCAAGTATTCAGTAAATTGGGAGATCTTGTGTGTAGTCTCAGAAAGACTGTAGTAGTGGAATCACTTGAGTTGAAAGGATATAATGAACATGCAAAGCAGCAATGGTGTGTAATATAGGTAGAAGTTTCTTTGTTTGCTTGCCTGTTGTACCTACAACCAAGAGAAATGATCAACACCTGTTAGAAAGTAAAGTTCTTGATATTTTCTTCAAAGTGGAATCTAGAGATAATTTATGCAAGTATTCAATTGAGAATTCATGTATTTTGGTGTAAAATAATGCCAGCAGATTTTTGCTGATCACAGAAATAGCCAGGAAGGACATACGGCTGTGGTAGCAAATCTGAGTGAGCACATGGTGAAGTGGGAGAGAGCAGCAGCAATGACAGAATTTGGTGGTGTTGGGGAAGAGATGGAACAAAAAATTATGCAATGTTATTGTACTGTAAATGTAATGAAATACCTACATCAATATCCATGTCATCTGTTTTGTGCCTTTCAGGAATTCTGTATTATGCCTATATGGGGATGCTGGCAGTGTTTTGCACAAATGCCATCAACATTCTGGCTGGTATCAATGGAATTGAGGCTGGACAGTCTGTAGTGATTGCCATGTCAATCATCATTTTTAATTTAATAGAACTAAATGGTGAGTTGATGTATCCATGGAATTTAAACCTTGTGGCTAAGGACTGGTTCATTTTATGTGAAGCCATCCAATTCCAAACACCTTGTTATATTGGAATGTATTGGGAGGGTTTCCATGTGGAATTAATGAGGGATTTCAGGGTCAGGCTCTGGCTCCATGACCTAAACCCGTTCGACAGGAGTGCTGCATTTTGGCTTGGAATGAGTGCAAGTGATAAATAAAAATGAAATCTATCTTGTTTTTGTGAAACCACTCCCATACACAAGGCACAAGTCTAGATGGCCTATCCTGTTCCTATCTTGGTTGAATTCTGTCATCTTGGCAAAACTATGGTGTAAGGTTCTATTTGGGGAATTGAATGTTTTTCAATTTGTTCATCATTTTGGGAGCTCCAGAAAGTTTTATTAAGAACTAGTTAGAGCAAAAGAGAACAAAATAACTTATAAAAGGAGTAAAGCAATGGGTGACATCTTCTGCAAAGGTGGTAAATATTAACACAACTACTCATTTGTCTTCTTCCTAGGTGACTACAAGGATGACCACATATTCTCCCTGTACTTCATGATACCCTTTTTCTTCACCACTTTAGGACTGTTATACCATAATTGGTACAGTAATATTTTTACATTTCTCTTGTTTTATGTCAAGCGGTGAATACTAGGTGGGTGCGTACCACTGAGTTGTAGATTGACCTGGAAATGATTTCCATTGCTTTGCTTAAAACATTATAACTCCACATTAATTAATATATGTGCAAAATTATCATTTTGCATTTAGATTGCACTTTTAACATGGCAAATCTCAAGGTACAGTACTTCCTAATAGTAATATCAAGCAAAAATTTATACCAACCTACATAATAAAATTGGACTAAATGGTCAAAAGTAGCTTTATAGAATATTATAAAGGAAAAAAGGACAATACTTTAAGAGCGTAACTTTGAACCTTTGCCGCCTTCATAGTTGAAGGCATGGCCACAGACGATTAATCAAGTTTGATCACTGGAGTAACACAAAATGCTGGAGGAACTCAACAGGTCAGGGAGCACCTATGGAAAGAAATAAACAGTTGATGTTTTGAGCCAAGACTCTTCCCCAGAACTGGAGAAGAAGGGTGAAGAAGCCAGAATAGAAAGTTGGGTGGAGAAGCTGATGGGGTGAGACCAGGTGAAGGGAAAGGTGGGTGGGGGGGGGGGATGAAGTAAGAAGCCGGAGGTGATTTAAGGGGCTGGAGAAAGAGGAATCTGATAGGATAGGAGAATAGACTGGGGAGAAAGGGAAGGAGGAGAGGCAGCAGAGGGAGGTGATGAGCAGATGAGGGGGAGAGAAGGGGTAAGAGGGGAGCCAGAATGGGGTATGGCAAATGGAGGGGGGGAAGGAATAACCAACAGTTAGAGAAATAGATGTTCATGCCGTCCTCTTCCTTCCCTTTCTCCCATGGTCCACTCTCCTCTTCTGTCAGAATCTTTCTTTAGCCCTTTACCTCTTAAGTCTATCCCCTTCCAGCTTCTCACTTCAACCTCCCCCCCCCCACTTCCCCCTCATGTGGTCTCACCTGCCACCTTGTACACCTTCTCCCCACTTTCTTGTTCTTCGCCCTTCCTTTCCAGTCTCGATGAAGGATTTTGGCCAGAAACATCGACTATTTATTTATTTCCATAGATGCTGCCTGATCTGCGGAATCTTCTGTGTTTATGATAACTGGAGAAAAGAGCAAAGCCAAATTGCTTGGAGGATGTGTACTATGTTATAAGTCAATAGCACACTTTTCCCTTTGAATTAAGGATCTTACCTTAATATCTGCAAGAGTGGCATACTGTTTATTTTCTAGTTATGTGACACCTCTGTTGGCATGGACCATTTGGGCTGAATGGTCTGTTTCTGTGCTGTATAACTCTGGGTAACATTCTCTTGTCCATCAATCATTAAGAGCTGTTGTTTTTCACTATTTAGTTGTCACTTGTGGTAGCAGTCAAGATGCAGCACTCAGAAAATGGAGAAATAGATGGAGGGGTGGAGAAAGATAACCTACTTAGACAAAGGAATGGTGGTGGGTGGGATATCATTGAATCACATCATCTGCAGTATCACATTGTTCAAGGTTAATTGTCATTCATATTAATCTAGCTAAACAGCATTCTTCCAGGTCCAAGGTGCAAAGCACTGTACATACATATAGTTACGATCGAGCACATACAGTCACAAAAACAATATTAGCACCGATCCTTGAGTGACATGGCCTGAAGATTGATGGTGCATGGGATGGTGTCCTGGAGTCACGTGTCTGCAAGAACAGCAGTTCCTCGTCTCTCACTGGGTCAGCTGCTGATGAAGAAAATCAAGCTTGCATTCCAGGGAGCAAACACTGGAGGAGTAGCGCCAACGAGAGAACAGTCCTGCAGGAGCCAGCCCCCAGCCCAGCATGGGCCCCTCTGTTCTCTTTCTCATCGCCGATGCCACCTCCCCTGGGAGGCTGTAACAAAATCTGGTCCACACAACAAAACGTAGCTTATCTGCTGTCAGTCTCAACAATGAACCGGACTTGCAGTAATTTTTATTACCAATGTTTAACAGGGTCTTGCAATCACCAGGGGAAAAAAAGTTTAAGGCACATATTTGCACCGTTATTTGGACTCTGAGAGGCTACTGCGACTAAGCGTGCTACCACCTGACCGGATTCATCAATACCACATTTCAGTAATTTCTCCATAAGTCAGAAGTGACCTTTGGTGCAGGTGTGATGATTGCTAAGAGATTATAGGAAGCATCCATAGCTTATAGTACTTGTGGACTCCCTGGCCTCTTATTCCTTTCAATTTCTCAATGAGCCATCATTGCAATATTGTAAGAAGTCAGAAGTTTTGTAGCTACTGTGCAAAGTATGGGATTATTTCATAGGAAAGGTGACATGATTATGGGGCCATTGTATGCACACAGGACAGTATATAAAAAGATGGAAATTTAAATTTCTTACTCGGGGTTTATTTCTTAATGCTGAAAGATGGGGTGGGCTGTATTAGTTTGTTGGTGGAAAGTAATTTTGACCTGAATCACTTTGTGCGTTGCAGGTATCCATCCATTGAGTCATTTTGATCTGTATCATTTAACTCCCGGTAAGATGGCTGTGCGCTCAGGCACAGCAGCCACTCCAGGTTGAACCAAAGGTTATTTGTTCATCTTCTATGTCTTCTTTACGATCACAAATCACTGCTAGACATTAAGGACATCAAGTACTGCAGGCCTATCCCATCAGCGAGTTGCTCGATAGTGATGGAACTGGACTTACTGCATAACATTCTTCTGTTGTCACCTGGACTTGTTGTGTACAGTTATTGTGCCAAGACGGTGCAAGTGATTGTCTTGGACATTTTTATTGGGATCTCAAGACTCTGATGGACATTGGTAACGTAGAATATTCCAAGTCCAGTTCGCTGGTTCACTGGAAAGACCGATGGTACGGGAGCTGTGTTGCCTCTGTTGTGGCGAGCACTAGTCCCTCAGTGGGACTGGGACAACTCAGGGACTTTGGCTATTTTTTTTTTCTTTGTGACTAGGTTTTTCTGAAATCGTAACCAGATGTGCTATTTGTGCTGTGTGCAGTGTGCTGTTGGTAATGTGCTTACACCTTGGTTCTGGATGTACGCTGTTTTGTTTGGATATCTTGGTGTATGGTTGAATGATAATTGATTGAACTTGAACCTTTTGTGCTGCAGCTACCCATCTTGTATGTCATTTTGACCTGTGTCACTTTATGCACTGCAGGTACCCATCCAGTGCATTTGTGGGCGACACATTCTGTTACTTTGCAGGAATGACTTTTGCAGTGGTTGGGATCCTTGGCCACTTCAGCAAGACCATGATGTTGTTTTTCATCCCTCAAACGCTCAACTTCCTATACTCGGTGCCTCAGCTTTTCCATGTCATTCCGTGTCCGCGGCATCGAATGCCCAGGTATGTTCTTGTTTAACTTTCACACTTCATTTAAGATCAGAGTCCTAGTCTGTTCCAAATCACTACACTACTGCTGGGGAAGGAAGTGAACAATATTGGCTCCTCTATCTGCCGACGGTCTCAAAGAAAGGTAAACCAATCCGGTGGGGAGATATTTTCTGAAAGAGCACAAAGCATTATTGCCTAATGTTAATCTTATAGAAAGCTGACAAAAGGGTGGGAATGTTGACTGTTGCCTATTTATACCTGAAACTTAGATGATGTGTAAAAATGTTTTGCCACTAGTCCCCTATTGCATCTACTGTATGAGTAATATGTGCCAGCGAACAATACATAAATCGTAATATTTTTTCATTCTTTTCCCCATCCAGACTAGATCCCAGCACTGGAAAGCTAGGCATGAGTTACTCAAAATTCAAAACTAAGGATTTGCCTAAACTTGGATTCGCAATTTTAAAGGTACTTGATATTAGAAATTAGTGGGCAATCAGTTGGCTTGGGTATGATGCAAATTTTGATTTGCTGAATGTATTATTCTTTAAAATCAGTTGCAACGCACCTCTGCAGCATGGTATATATTCTTAAAAGTGATTTATAAAAGAGCAATGTGTCATCCCTGAAAAAATAATATTATGGGTTTTTAATTGCTTTTGTTTTATTCAGGTCAGATAATTATCAGTTCAAAAGGTTTCAGTATATTTTGCATCTGTGTACATATTCTGCAAAATATAAAATACACAAATCACTTAATATCGTAGCCATAACTGCACAGTACTGTAATGAATGGCATCAAAAGCACATGGACTAATAAGGAAGAACAATTGCTAAAAGTGGAGAGTGCATGGAAACCAGTTCTGCCATTGTTGGAGAGTATTTATTTACTTGCATCAGACTTTTGAACTTGATCTTATGGGAGCTCATTCTTATGGCTAATACAAGGGAGCATAATTCTAAGATGATGGAAGGAAAGTATAGGGAGGAGGATGTCAGAGGTAGTTTTTTTGCACAGAGTTGGAGGTGCATGGAATGTGCTACTAGGTGTGGTGATAGAGGCAGATACATTAGGGGCATTTAATAAACAAATAGGCACGGATGATGGAAAGATGGAGAACTATGTTAGCAGGGAAAGGTTAGATCATCTTAGAGTAGGTTAAGGCTCAGCACAGTATCATGGGCTGAAGGGCCTGCACTGTGCTGTAATGATCTGCGTTCATTACTAAGTCGCTTCAACTTATTTTCACAATATACAACGTACTAAGCAGTAAAATGGATACATCACATCTGACTTAATTTCATCCGCACTATTTCTATCTACCTCTCATTTCAGGATTCTGTTTATAGAAGATTATTTTATCCACAATACAGATTTGGAGATCAGTCTGCTTCTGATCTTTTCTGGAGTATCCAGTTCACCCAGGGTGTTCTTTTAAAGATTTATGCACTAAGGTGATTTAGTTTTAAATTATTAGCACTTGAAATAAACAAGGATATGGCTGGGTCTGGAAGACCGGAGATATAAGGAAAGATTGAATAGATCCGGACTGTATTCTTTAGAATGTAGAAGAGATTTGATAGAGGTATATAAAATCATGAGGGGTATAGATAGGGTAAATGCAAGCAGGCTTTTCCACTGAGGTTGGGTGGGACTACAACCAAAGGTCATGGGTTAAGGGTGAAAGGTGGAAAGTTTAAGGGAAACATGAGGGGAAATATCATCACTCGGGGTCGTGAGAATGTAGAATGAGCCCCCCAGCGCAAGTGGTGCATGCAAGCTCAATTTTAATGTTTAAGTAAAGTTTGGATAGGTAAATAGATAGTAGGGATATGAAGGGCTATGGTCCTAGTGCAGCTTGATGGGAGTAGGCAGTTTGAATGTTTTTGGCATGGACTAGATGGGCTGAAAGTCCTGTTTCTGTGTTGGGCTTCTCTATGATTCTAGTGGTTGGTGTGCGAAAGAGGTGTTAGGCAGAACAGAAAAACAATATGGGAGATATAGGATATAGGAACAGGTGAGAAGACAGCTGAAACGTCTCAACCCAAGCAAGCCTGCAGGACCGGATGGTGTCAGTACCAGGGTGCTCAAAGCCTGTGCCCCTCAGCTATGTGGAGTACTTCGCCATGTATTCAACCTGAGCCTGAGGCTCCGGAGGGTTCCTGTGCTGTGGAAGACGTCCTGCCTCATCCCTGTGCCAAAGACATCGCGCCCCAGCGGCCTCAATGACTACAGACCGGTGGCATTGACCTCTCACATCATGAAGACCCTGGAGAGACTTGTTCTGGAGCTGCTCCGGCCTATAGTCAGGCCACACTTAGATCCCCTCCAGTTCACCTACCAGCCCCAACTAGGAGTTGAGGATGCCATCGTCTACCTGCTGAACCGTATCTACGCCCACCTGGACAAGCCAACGAGCACTGTGAGGGTCATGTTTTTTGACTTCTCCAGTGCGTTCAACACCATCCGCCCTGCTCTGCTGGGGGAGAAGCTGACAGCGATGCAGGTGGATGCTTCCCTGGTGTCATGGATTCTTGATTACCTGACTGGCAGACCACAGTATGTGTGCTTGCAACACTGTGTGACCTACAGAGTGATCAGCAGCACTGGGGCTCCATAGGGGACTGTCTTGTCTCTCTTTCTCTTCACCATTTACACCTCGGACTTCAACTACTGCACAGAGTCTTGTCATCTTCAGAAGTTTTCTGATGGCTCTGCCATAGTTGGATGCATCAGCAAGGGAGATGAGGTTGAGTACAGGGCTACGGTAGGAAACTTTGTCACATAGTGTGAGCAGAATTATCTGCAGCTTAAGGTGAAAAAGACTAAGGAGCTGGTGGTAGACCTGAGGAGAGCTAAGGTACCGGTGACCCCTGTTTCCATCCAGGGGGTCAGTGTGGACATGGTGGAGGATTACAAATACCTGGGGATAGGAATTGGCAATAAACTGGACTGGTCAAAGAATACTGAGGCTGTCTACAAGAAGGGTCAGAGCCGTCTCTATTTCCTGAGGAGACTGAGGTCCTTTAACATCTGCCGGATGATGCTGAGGATGTTCTACGAGTCTGTGGTGGCCAGTGCAATCATGTTTGCTTTTGTGTACTGGGGCAGCAGGCTGAGGGTAGCAGACACCAACAGAATCAACAAACTCATTTGTAAGGCCAGTGATGTTGTGGGGCTGGAACTGGACTCTCTGACGGTGGTGTCTGAAAAGAGGATGCTGTCTAAGTTGCATGCCATCTTGGTCAATGTCTCCCATCCACTACATAATGTACTGGGTGGGCACAGGAGTACATTCAGCCAGAGACTCATTCCACCGAGATGCAACACAGAGCGTCATAGGAAGTCATTCCTGCCTGTGGCCATCAAACTTTACAACTGCTCCCTTGGAGGGTCAGACACCCTGAGCCAATAGACTGGTCCTGGACTTATTTCA
Source organism: Mobula birostris (assembly GCF_030028105.1). NCBI lineage: Eukaryota > Metazoa > Chordata > Chondrichthyes > Myliobatiformes > Myliobatidae > Mobula > Mobula birostris. The sequence goes on from NC_092389.1 coordinate 3,370,498, forward strand.
TAATTTACTGGCATAATTTACATATTACTATTTAACTATTTATGGTTCTATTACTATTTATTATTTATGGTGCAACTGTAACGAAAACCAATTTCCCCCGAGATCAATAAAGTATGACTATGACTTAATCAAGAGAATTAAATGACAAAAAGAAGTGAAGGTAGTAATGACAGATGTAAAGAAATGCAAGGTAGCTGTAGTGAGTGTGTGAATGGTTTCAAAGGTACAATTTAATATCAGAGAAATGTGTACAATATACATCCTGAAATGCTTTTTCTTCACAACGAATGGTATAGCAGAATCATTTAAAATTATTTATGTCATTGTTGAATCAGAAGCCTGTCAGGTGCCCAGTTCAAAGATAAGATTCTGTTCCTTGATTTGCTGTTGAGTTTCATTGCAATGAAGTGTGACAAAGAATTAAAACAGCAAGCAATCTGAAGACCAGAGTGATGCTGACTGTGACGACAAACCAAGTATCAGAAGATTGATGCTGATGAGAGAGATAAGTGAGACAATGGAGAAACATTCAAAATGCTAATAAGAGAGAAGAGAGGGTTTAATGAGAAGGAAACACATTTCAGAATATTGAGAGACCAGTTGCTTTGAACCTGAACTGTTTGAAGTTTGATGGACACGTGATACCCCAGCAGGGGGATAAAAAACAGGTTCGCTAAGGCACGACACACACCACGAGATCACAAGATAACAAGACCCTGGAAGAGCGGTGTGCCCCCACAAGTTGGTTGGAGTTTGGAGGTCTAGATGCACAGGGTGAAAGGGTACGATCGGCGGGAACCTGGTGTGTGTGTCCGCCCTTGCCTGGGTGCTGGGTTCACTGCGGAAGAACGGTCGTATCCGGAGCGGAGGAGTCACAGTCGGTGACCACAGAAGACATAACAAAGGGTCTGCCTAAGAGCTAACTGCGAAGAACATCAAAGGTCTGCTGAATCAGATTTGAATATCTCTCTCTCTCTCTCCCCCACCAACGGCACAACAGCGATTACTGCGAACTGTAGTAAGCTGAACTGAACTCTGCATCACTTGAGACTGATCATTTTACCCCTAGACTGCGATAGAGCTTGGGTGATTCCTATTACCCTAGCTCTGTGTACATGTGTGTTTTATCATGGCTAACCTGTTGCATTTATATCCATATAATTAGAGTACTGTGTTACTTATTTCTTTAATAAAACTTTATTAGTCCTAGTAATCCAGACTCCAACTAAGTGGTCCATTTCTGCTGGTTTGGCAACCCAGTTACGGGGTACATAACATGACAAACTTGATGGAGGTGTTCTATAAAATGGCCAGGCAACATGCACTTAAGATGCAGCAAAAAGAGCAAATGCATCATGATTCCAGTTGCCCAAGTTCAGTCCTGACCTCTGGTACTGTCTGTGTTGAGTTTGCACGTTCTTTCTGTGGCTGCCTGCGTTCCCTACCACATGTCAAAGACGTGGTTAGTAGGTTAACTGGCCACTGTAAGTGGCCTTGTGTATATGCAGATGAGTGGTAAAATCTTGGAGTTAATTAGAATGTAGAAATATTGGATTATAGGGAAAATGAGTGGGGAAATGTAATTGGTCTGTGAGCTGGAATGGACTTAATGGGTTATAATGGTCTCCTATGCCATATGGAAATAAGGTCTCCCTGATGTAGAGGACAGATAGTGGAATGAAGAAATAAAAATCTGCTCCTGAATTGAGTCCATGTTTGCCCCTTACTACAGAACAGTCAGAGTGGCACATTGTCAATGGGCTGTTCTGCATCTTCAACCAGCCATTTAGAGGGTCCAGTCACTCAGGTGATATGTAGGACACTCTTATTTAAAGTAGGTAAGGAAACAATGACAACAGCAAGCTTTGAGAATGAAAGCTCACGCTTTGTCTTGCAGGTAGCCAACAAACTGGGCCTGGTGGAGGTGAACCACGGAGTTGGAGAGAACAACGAATACACAGAATGCAACAACCTGACTCTGATTAACTTTGTATTAAAGCTGATAGGCCCTAAGCACGAAAGAACCCTAACCATTATACTTCTGCTTATCCAGGTGAGGCATGCTATTTCTCCTTTGTGCCCAGTTATACCTGGACACTCCATAAATGTTCTAATGTGGATAAAAGGGTACTATTTTGATTGTTATTGTGTTCTCCTGGGCTACACGATTGTTAAGAACACTTTCTTATAAACTGTGTTGTTCGTGAAAGCAAAATAGATGTGAAACCGCAAACACGAGGAAATCTGCAAATGCTGGAACTTCAAGCAACACACATAAAAATTGCTGGTGAATGCAGCAGGCCAGGCAGCATCTCTAGGAAAAGGTGCAGTCGACATTTCGGGCTGAGATCCTTCGTCAGGACTAACTGAAAGAAGAGATAGTAAGAGATTTGAAAGTGCAAGGGGGAGGGGAGATCCGAAATGATAGGAGAAGACAGGAGGGGGAGGGATGGAGCTAAGAGCTGGAAGGTTGATTGGCAAAAGGGATATGAGGCTGGAGAAGGGAGTACGAGTCGCGTAGGGAGCAATCCCTGCGGAAAGCAGAGGGGGGGGAGGGAAAGATGTGCTTAGTGGTGGGATCCCATTGGAGGTGGCAGAAGTTATGGAGAATTATATGTTGGACCCGGAGGCTGGTGGGGTGGTAGGTGAGGACAAGGGGAACCCTATTCCTAGTGGGGTGACAGGAGGATGGGGTGAGAGCAGATGTGTGTGAAATGGGAGAGATGCGTTTGAGAGCAGAGTTGATGGTGGAGGAAGGGAAGCCCCTTTCTTTAAAAAAGGAGGACATCTCCTTCGTTGTGGAATGAAAAGCCTCATCCTGAGAGCAGATGCGGCAGAGACGGAGGAATTGCGAGAAGGGGATGGCATTTTTGCAAGAGACAGGGTGGGAAGAGGAATAGTCCAGGTAGCTGTGAGAGTCTGTAGGCTTATAGTAGACATCAGTAGATAAGCTGTCTCCAGAGATAGAGACAGAAAGATCAAGAAAGGGGAGGGAGGTGTCGGAAATGGACCAGGTAAACTTGCCTCACTATACTCCTTGCCCATCCTCTGGGCTCCCCTACTCCCTTTCCTTCTCCCTGGGCCTCCTGTCTCATGATCCTTTCATATCCCTTTTGCCAATCACCTGTTCAGCTCTTGGCTCCATCCCTTCCCCTCCTGTCTTCTATCATTTTGGATCTCTCCCTCCCCATCCCACTTTCAAAGCTCTTACTAGCTCTTCTTTCAGTTAGTCCTGACGAAGGGTCTCGGCCCGAAACGTTGACTGTACCTCTTCCTAGAGATGCTGCCTGGCCTGCTGCGTTCACCAGCAATTTTTTGTGTGTGTTGCTAGATGTGAAACCAAGTGTATTGTTTCCAATTCATTGCTGCCATTGTAAGTGGGGGTGGGCTTACACAACAATAGCTGTCTTACAAATAGGAGGAATGGTTCAGTCTGGTACAGAATGAATATTTGTTGATGATACTACCCCACTGAGAAGCAAGTATTTGTAGTGATCTTCTTCATGTTTCTTCTTTCAGTATTGGTAGTGGGTAAGACTTGTGCTAAGCAAGGTTTCCTGTATCACTGTCCCTTAATCTCCTCTCCATTACTGAGGATTTTCCATGTAAATTAATACAGCATAGATACAGAGCCTTCAGCCCAATTGGTTAATGCCAGCTAAGAAGCTCATCTAAGCTAGTTCCATTTGTCCACATTTTCCCATATGGTCACGATGGTTGCTGGCGGAACTGGAGCCAGGTGTGAAGGAACAGCAGGCTCTGACATGTGGGCGCAGCCGTGACTTGACCCGTGAGCAGAGAAACAACAGACTTCCATGTAGAGATGGAAACAAGAGGTTAGACATAGGAGTACCAACAGAGCATCGGAGACACAACTGAGTAGCACTGCAAGACAAATCGTTCTCAAGAAACACAAGGACTCTGAAACAGTGCTAAGCGAGAGTCCCCTTTAAATTATCATTGAATGCAGGAAATCTGTGCCGGTCACAATTAACTTGATAAGATTAAACAGAAAACACCAGGGTCTTAACAGCTCTAACAATTAGTAAATAGAGTGCTCAAGAAATCTAGTAGCTCAATGCTCTATGGCAAGCCGCAAAGGCCCACAGGGCTCATGACAGTATTTCCTTTGCTAAGGCTGTCACTTGATGGCCCAGGAGGCCCTGTAGAACTTGAGAAGGGCTGGAAACCCTGGGTCAGGCATGATGCTCTCAAGACAGGCTGGAAAACTCAGGAACATTGTGTATATGGCTTGGAAACTTTGTATTCCATTGCGCATATGTCTCTGAAACATTGTGTTGCGCAAATGGCTCTGAAACATTGCGTTGCGCATATGGCTCGGGAGCATGGAAACATGGCATTGCGCATATGGCTCTGCATTGTACATATGACTTGGGAACATAGCATAACATGGGAGACCTTGTGAAGCTTGTCAACCCAGAGGACCTCAGTAAAAATCGTGAACATAAACTGGAGAAACTCAGAATGAACACAGCCTTTGGGAACACTTGGAATGCAGCCTTCCAGAACATGAACTGAGTAAAGAAGGCATCCTCACCTCTAGCCGACTGGTGTCAAAGCCGCTGTAGCATCCCCGTTGGTCAATTGTAGTGGAGACTGACTGTCACGGTGGTCGCTGGCATGACTGGACCCAAGTGCAGAGGAACAGCAGACTCCGTCACAGTGGACTCTGGCAACGACTCAACCCAGGTGAGGGGGAACAGGAAACTCCCAAGAAGAAAGGAAGACAACAGGTTAGACATGGGAATACCAATAGAGCATAAGAGACATGACTGAGCAACCCTGTGAGACAAATCATTCTCCAAAAACACAAGGACTCCGAAACGGTGCTAAATGAGAGCCCCTTTAAATAATAATAAAATACGGGAAACCTGTGCCGATCACAATTCACTTGACAAGATTAAACAGCAAACACCAGGGTTTAACAGCTCGATCAATTAGTAAATAGAGTGCTCGAGAACCTAGACGCCCAAAGCTCAATAGCAAGCCGCAAAGGTCCGCAGGGCTCATGACACCATATCCCTCTAGACCTTGTCTGTCCATGATTTTAAATGTCGTCAAAGCACCTGCCTCAACCACTTCCACTAGCAGCTCATTCCATACATTGATTATCCTCTGGATGAATAAGTTGCCCCTCAGATTACTGCTAAATCTCTCCCCTTTCACTTTAAACCTCTGCAGTTGTATGATTTTTATACAACTCTATAAGATCATACCTTATTATCAAACATTCCAATGAATGAAGTCGTAACTTGCTCAACCTCTATAACTCAGTGTCTTGAGTCCTGGCATTATCCTCACGAAATCTTTTCTGCATTCTTTGCAGCTTAACAGCACCTTTCCTATAGCTGAGTGACCAAAGCGAAATACAATATTCCAAAAGTGGCCCCACCAATGTATTATACAATTCTTATCGTTCACTCTTTTCTGAACAGTTTGCCGAACTCTAAACAGCAGCGGTCCATGTTTCTGTACAAGTTTACTGCTAATGCAGTGCTTGAAGCCAGTGGAGAGCAACAATGATATCCAGACCCCACTGTAGGACCATAGAAACCTTAACCTGCTTGCAAATTGAGCTTCATTTTTGCTTATCATTCAAAGTTGGGCAATTTAAAATTCAGAATGTAATGATATTTGCATTTTAACCTATATATCTTTAATAACCCCTCAGGTCTCAGGAAGTGTGTTTGCTTTTCTGATTCGTTACCACCTGGTCCGCTGGTTTTACGACGTCTGATTCTCATTCTCAAATATTTGAAGCATGGTTATTCCTCTGGGGAGTTATTACTCCAAGCTGCCTATCAGAGCTTGCTGGATACAGGAGTATCTGTTGATTGCTTGGTTGGATATATTGAGTTGGAGTTTTGTTTTATTGTTAGTGCACTTCATTGTTGAGTAATGTTGCTGAAAATTAGTCTTGGAAAAGTAATGCTTAATTGTTGTGGGCATTGAAAGAATCAGTGATAGAGAATGTTTTTATAATTTAAATGAACTGATTAAAATAACGTGACAGTGTCTCCAAATGGTGTGGAGACAATTTCAAAATATTTTTTCTTGAATGATGCACTTCATTATGTTGCACATGTCTTTACCATTTGTTCCTCTAGAATGTGGTGCAATATCATAGAGTTTGTTACTGTAAAGCAAAGCCTTTCAGTCCTTTGAATCCTTTGTTTTAACTTCAAGGTGACTTGCTCAATTCTAGAGATTCTAAGCTCTAATTACCATTGACTATGAAGTCAGGTGAGCTTTTGTGTTATTCCTGTTCTCCTTTAGCATTCTTACTTCGTCCTTAAAAGATCCTGTCCAAATGTTGATGATAAAGATTTTGGGAAGTTTTCTGAGAAGATATCTGTGTGTCTATACGAACAGACAAACAGATGGACTATACTAACAGAAAGTGCATCTGCATTCCTGAGCCTTTCCCTGAAAGTCTTGCAGCTTGAGGTGATATTTGGTAGCAACTCCATTAGGAGGATGCATGCTAAGTAACATACCATGGTACTAGTGTGTTCCCTCATGACCACTGATTTGAAATAGGAAATTTGCAGTGTGGAATTTGGTGTGTGAAACTTGTAAACTTGGTCAATGTTATAGAATGCCAGTGATGCTTACTAAATCCCCTCAGGATGGATTGGATAACGAAAGGCAAAGCAAATCAGTCTCTGTAATGTTTGAACATAGTGTTTTTTTAAAAAAAGGAAGTTGCTATCCTACCATCCTCTTGCTGTCAATAAGCTGTATGTTATGACCCTGATTTCAGCATCAATACTCCAAAGAAATAGCTGCCAGTTTAAAATAAAAGTAAAGCTCTGCAGATTTAAAATAACAAAATTCATGGAAACATTCAGCAATTTCTATGTCTTTTGAGTAGAGACAAACCATGGAATAGTAATTCACTTTATCTCTCCACAGCTGTTGCATAACTTGCTGAAATTGACAGTATTTTCTGTTTTTATTACCATCCTAGAAAATAAATGACTATATATGAAAACTAGAAGGATGGGTAAGAGCTGGGTGGACAACACTGGGTAAAGTCCTAAGCCATTCAATAACTTGAAAAATCAACTGAATGAAAACGCACATCAAATTTCTTGTCAATTTTCATCACATTTCACTTTCCTAATTTACATACTAAAACTTTACACAGTTATTTAAACTACTATTGATAAGAAACAGAAATCCTATCATCCAGATGTTTTATGTGTTCAAGGCAAGGATAAAATGCTGTCACTGGACACTGAAATTGACCCAGTCAAAACTACTTAATGTTTAAAATTTCCTAAATGTTTGTTATCTTGGTATGACCTCAATTATGATAACTGGAAAGATAAGTGAATAATGTATGAGAGAACATTTCAATTTTTATACATTGTATGTAAAATAGATGATGTATATGTGTGTGTAACTGGGAATGAGATGCTCTTAAGTTGATAATATAAACTATGGGTTTGAGAATTGTGATTTCAAGAACCAAATAAAGATGAGAATTTAACTACATATACTGGACGTAAGACACATTTATGAATTCTAATTCAAAACTTAGTCTTTTTCTTTTATGGACGTGAAAGAGGAAATTAAACCTTTTGTTTACCAAATGTCTTTGGAATGCACATACACTGAACTGCTGGGAGCATTTGTGCTCAAGATATTGTGACTTGGCAAGATTGATGCCACTGAACCACAGATGCTGCAAAACACCTGGTTCAAACTTAATCTTGCTGTTAGATGGTGAGTTTGTACATAAGGCTTTAACATTAACATCCATGTTCCATTGTCAATATTCCAAATAACTGGCTTGCCTATCAGAAAAATGTAATTGAATTTTTGCATGCAAGAATCATAGGTGCAACCTTAAAGTAAATACATTATCAAAGTACATCTACAGTTGCAAGAGAATGTTCATGAACCCTGTGCAATTACCTGGTTTTCTGCATTAATTACTTGTAAAATGTGGGCTGATCTTCATCTAAGTCACAATAATAGACAAACATAATCTGCCTAAACTAATAATACACAGAAAATTGTACTTTTTATGTCTTTATTGAACATATTGTTTAATCATTCACAGTCTAGGCTGGAAAAATGTATGCGAACCTCCTTTAGCAGCAATAATCTCCACCAAACGTTTCCTGTAGCTGCTGATCAGACTTGCACAATGGCGAGGAGGAATTTTAGACCATTCTTACATACAAAACTATTTCAGTTCATCAGTATTTCTGAGATACCTTGCATGAACAGCCCTCTTCAGGCCATTACAAAAGATGAATTTTCTTCTTTTTAAACCATTCTATTGTTGATTTATTTTTGTTTCAGATCGTTGTCTTATTGCATCATCCAAATTCTATTAGGCTTCATGTGACGGATGGCCGCCCTGACATTCTCCTGTAAAATGTATTGAAACAATTTTGAATTCATTGTTCCCTCTACGATTATAAGTGGTCCATGCCCTGAGGCAGCAAAGCAGCCCAAAACCATGTTGCTCCTTCACAATGCTTCACTGTTAGGATGAGGTTTTGGTGTTGGTGTGCCTGCCTTTTTCCTCCAAACGTAGCCAAAAAGTTCAACTTTTGTCTTATCTGTCCACAGGACATCATCCCAAAAGTGTTGTGGAACATCCAGGTGGTCTATTGCAAACTTAAGACCTGCAGCAATGTTTTTTAATTTGTAGAGCAGTGTGTCCTTCCATTGTCAGAGACTTTAGCAAGTTCTAGAGATTTCTGCAGGTCTTTTTCACCTCCTTCAACATTGTACAGTGTGCTCTTTGTGTGACCTTGCAGGACACCCATTCATAGGGAGAGTAGCAAAAGTACTGAATTCCCTCTATTTGGAGGCAATTTCTCTCACTGTAGATTAATGAATACTTGGGTCTTTAGAAATTCTTTTGCAGCCTTTTCTGGCTTCATGCATCTCTAAGGTCCTCTGAAACTTGTTTTGATTGAGGCATCGTGCACATAAACAGATCTTTATTGAGAAGAGCAGGCTCTGTTGGTAACCTGACTTTGTGTCTTTTTTTACAGGGCAGGGTACCTCTACAATCCACACCTCCAATCTCATCTCATTGATTAGAACACCTGACTCCAAATAGCTTACCGCTACAGAGTTCCACATATTTTATTGAACCTAGACCCTGATTGTTTAAATGGTGTTTACAGTATTGATGAGAAGTAGAATTGTTTGTGTGTTATTAGTTTGAGCAGATTGTTTGTCTATTATTGTGATTTTAGATGAAGATAAGGACCACATTTTATGAGTAATTAATGCAGAAGGCCAGGTAATTGCAAAAGGTTCACGTACTTCTTGCAACTGTACGTCACCATATCATCATTATTTGCCATGTCATATGTCGTGGGCAGTCATGGTCTTGTGACCATGATGGTTCCTGGCAAAATTTTCTACAGAAGTGGTTTGCCATTGCCACCTTCTGGGCAGTGTCACCAGATTCATTTTCTTGCAGATATTCATAGCGGAACAAATAAATGCAATAGAATCAATGGAAAGACTACACACAAAAACTGACAACCAAGGTACAAAAGAAGACAAACTATGCAAATACAAATAAATAAATAAATAAATAAATGAAGTTCTCGAGTCCATATATTGTGTTCAGTGTTGAGGTGAGAGATGTTATCCACATTTTGTTCCTTGATTGAGGTTGCATCAATGATTCTAGTGTTTTATCTTCAAAGCAACAAAAATTTAGGATATTGATTAGCCAATTAAAATGAAGAGGACACCCCTTGTGTCCCAGAGGACTGCTTACAGCCATAGATTTTTTGAAGCTCTAAGAGTATCCAATGACATGAGTATCAGGTGGAAAGTGGGCAAGGCACAAAATCAGCCATGATCCTGACTGTAATATTGAAAGTTTGTGATGCAGAACTAGCCACATCTCTAGCCAAGCTGTTTGAGTCAAAGTAAATGTTATTGTCAAATACTCAAGTACATGTAGGTACAGGGGTGTAGTTACAATACTGGTGCCTACCCGACAATGGTAGTTTGCCCAGATATATCCTGTTAGCAAAAAACAGGACAAATCTGATCCTGCTGCTTCAAAAACAAAGTCAAGTTTATTATAATATTCACAAGTACACGTATGCATAGGTGAAATGAAAAGCTTACTTGCAGCAATGTCACAGGCACATAGCATCACATGAACAGCATTCATAAGAAAACATATCATACAGAATGTTTACAAGAAAGAATACAATGGAACAATAGAAACCACCTAAGTCCCTTTTAGTGCAAAGTGATCAAAATGGTCATAGTGTTGCTAAACTCTAGTGGTTAAGGTTTTGTCGTTTGGATTAGGGACCAAATGATTGAAGGAAAGCAGGTGTCCTTGAACCTGGTGGTGTTTTTTCCCCCAAGAGAAGCTTACTCTAGAGCCAAGGCAAATCTCCAGCACATGGTGAGGGAGCTAAAGGATTCCTGGTAGATTGAGAATGCCCTGGAAAGCCAGAGAATGGCAGACTCTGGTGACACAAGAAGCCTCTTCAGTGCTACCAAAGCAGTACGTGATACAAGTTACTTCAGATTTAAACCCCCTGCACTCAAAGGATTAGAAGAACTTACTAAAGGAACGGAAGGATATCAGTAATTAATGGAGAGAGCACTTTCAAGAACTTCTTGACTGCGACAGCACTGCTAACCAAATACTCTGAACACCTGAGAGAGGAGACACGGGGATTGCAAGACAAAGGGGCTTCAGCTGTTTGTATCTCCTACCTGATGGTAGCTGCAATTATAGAGATTATAATATGTATAGTGATTTATAGATTTTTATTATGTATCGCAATGTACTGCTGCGCAAAACAACAAATTTCACAAGATATGCCAGTTGGTTAAGATATTATTGATTTATGCACGCTTTTTATATTTTGACAGCTGATTAAAAGTCTTAATGGTATCCCTGCCATTGATAAATTGTCTGCCCTCTGACTCTGAGATTGAAAATTAAGATATCAAAATTATAGCGAAAGGTAATTTTTATCTGCTGAAATTGTTTTAAAAATGATAAATTCTGCCAAGTTATCTGTAAGGAAATAATTGATACCAAAATAGTGATTTGAACATTTCACTATTTAGTATTTGAAAATATGATGGAGTGTACCATTATTCACTTTGGTGCCCAAAGCAGAATATTTTCAAGTGGTGACAGAATGGATGCTGATGTTCAGAAGAGTTAGATTTCGTTGTATACATGTTATTAAATGCTAACATAGTTGCAGCAAGCAATGAGTAGGACATAGATTATTTTATCTTTATAATAAGAGAAGTTGAATACATGAGTAAGGTGGTTTTAGTGGGACTGCACCTGCAGCTTTATATCATTTCCTTGCTCAATTTTATCTAAAAATGGATGTATTTGCAAGGTACACAATACACTAAACATTTCTTAGAAAGTTTTCAAGATCAGTGGGTTTGCTGTACAAGGCAAGGGTGAGCCTGTATACTCTTAAAATTTGAAAGAATGAGAAGAATTCCAACTGAACCATACAAAATACATACAAGGAAACACATTCTTACAAAAGGATCTATTGCTTTCCCGATGGATATGACGAATAAACTCTTCTCGGGCTTCCAGCCAGGTACAGGTATCGACTATAATTGATATCTCGATGACAAACTCTGCCATCTTCATCAGCATCATCCCTGAAGGAGATGGCAGAGTTTGTCATCGAAACATTGGTTATAATCGATACCTGTACCCGGCTGGAAGCTCAAAGAGTTCATTTGACGTACTTACAAAGTTTGACAGGCTGAATACATGAAAGATATTCCCCCAGATGAAGAATTTAGACTCGGGTCACAGACTTACAATAAGGAATTGGCCATTTAGGATTGACGTTAGGATAGACATATAGAACCATACAGCACAGGAACAGACTCTTCAGCTGGTGATGTATTCACCGAACACAATGCTGAATTAAACTAAATCTTTTCTGCCTCTATATCCCACCACCCTCTGGCCAAAGAAATTTCTCCTCATCTCCATTCTAAATGGACGTCTCTCTATTTTAAGGCTGTGTCCTCTGGTCCTAGATTCACCCACCATAGGAAACATCCTCTCTGCATCCACTCTATCTAGGCTTTTCAACATTCAGTAGGTTTCAATGACATCCTTCCTCATTCTTCTAAATTCCAGCAAGTACAGGCCCAGAGTCATTCAATACTCCTCAGATGTTAACCTGTTCATTCCCAGGGTCTTTCTCATGAACTTTCTCTGGACACACTCCAATGCCAGTACATTTTCTATTAGATAAGGGGACCCAAAACTGCTCAGAATACTCCAAGTAAGGCCTCACCAGTTACATCTTTGCTTTTACATTCTAGTCCTCGAAATGAATGCTTACATTGCATTTGCCTTCCTCAATGCCGACTGAACCTAAAAATTAACCTTTAGGGAATCCTGCCTCAGAGGTTTGTATTTTCTCTCCATTTAGAAAATAGTCTACCCTTTTATTTCTTCTATTAAAGAGTAAGACCATATAATTTCTGACAGTGTATTCCATCTGCCACTCCTTTGTCCATTCTCCTAATCTGTCCAAGTCCTTCTGTAGCCTCTCTACTTCCTCAAAACTAGTTGCCCCGCCACCTATCTCTGTGTTGTCCACAAACTTGGCCACAAAGCCATCAATTCCATTATCCAAATCATTGACTTGCAACGTAAAAAGAAGCGATCCCTACACAGACCCCTGGTGACCATTAGTCACCAGCAGCCATTCAGAAAAGGCTTTTCCACTCTTTGTCTCCTGCTAATCAGTCAATACTCTGTCCATGCTAGTATCTTTCCTGTAGTGCCATAAACTTTTGTTAAGTGCCTCATGTGCAGCTCCTTATCAAAGGCTGTCTGAAAATTCACTGATTCTCCTTTGTCTATCCTGCTTGTTACTTCCTCAAAGAATCCCAACAGTCCAGCTGAAAGGTTTTGGCCCGAAACGTCGACTGTACTCTTTTCCATAGATGCTGCCTGGCCTGCTGAGTTCCTTCAGCATTTTGTGTGTGTTCCTCTGGATTTCCAGCATCTGCAGATTTTCTCTTGTTTGTGATTCCAACAGATTTGTCAGGCACGTTTTTCCCTTAAGGAAACCATGCTGACTTTGGTGTTATCTCTCCGGTGTTAGTTTCCAGGATTGCAATATCTACTCTTGCTTCTCTTTTACTCTTTATACGTTTGTATATTTAAAAACATCTTTGATATTGTTGGCTAGCTTACCTTTGTATTTTATCTTTTCCACTCGTATGGCTTTTTAGTTGCCTCCTGTTGGTTTTTAAAAGTTTCCCTATCCTCTAACTTCCTTCTAATTTTTGTTATGTTATATGTCCTCTCTTTTGCTTTTATGTTGGCTTTGACTTCCCTTGTCAGATGTGGTTGCCTTTAGAATACCTCTTTGGGATGTGTCTATCCAGCACCTTCCGAATTCTTCTCAGAAACTCCAGCCATTGCTGCTCTGCCATCATTCCTGCTAGTGTTCCTTACCTATCAAGTTTAGCCAGTTCCTCTCTCATGCCTTTATAGTTCCCTTTACTCCACTGTAATTCTGATACATCTGACTTTAGCTTCTCCTTCTCAAACTGCAGGGTGAATTCTAACATATTATGATCACTGTCTCCCAAAGGTTCCTTTACCTCAAGCTTCATAATCAAATCTTGTTCATTACACAACACCCAATTCAGAATAGCTGATCTCCTGATGGGCTCGACCACATGCTATTCTTAAAAGTCATGTTGCAGGCATACTACAAATTTTCTCTCTCTTGGGATCCAGCACCGGCCTGATTTTCCCAATCTACCTGCATATTGATATCTCCCATAACTATCATAACATTGCCCTTATTACATTACAAGGATCATGAAGAAATACCAGATTAATACCATCCACAAGCCCATAATGAAGCTCAATTCAGAGATTATAAGGGTCAAAGATTACGCAGGACTCATGATAGCTGGCATTTACAGGATTCCTGTGAATGTGGAGCAGCTTATGTTGGCCAGATGGGATACATGGTGGAAACCAGAATCAAGGAGCACAGAAGGTGTATCTGTTTGGGTTACCTGGAGAAATTGGCGGCAGCAGAACATCGCATTTGCAATGGCCACAGGAGATTGACTTCGACGGCACAAAACTACTATGCCATGCCAATGGCCTGGTGAAGGAAGCCATTGAAATAAAACTAGGGGGAAAGAATTTTAACAAAGATTAAGGTCTCATAGTTTATTCATCATATATGCGGAGAAAGCACTAGATTCTTCATCCATCTTCCTTTGTAATTTGTAGCCCACATCCTGGCTGCAGCTAAGATCTTTCATCAGAACTGGGAAGGTCTTGGTTAGAAACATCGACTCTTTATTGCCCTTCTTAGATACTGCCTGACTTTCTGAATTTAACTTCATTTTCTGAATGTGGAAGATCAGCCATTGTTTTGATGAGTGATGAAAAAGGGTAGAACATAGAAATGAGATAATGTAATAAGATGAATAAGCTTATGCTGATACAGTCGACGAAGTTGGCGCTGCATATGAAAACTTTCATGGATCTGTTGAACTGAATGGCCTGTATCTGCTACCATTCTGACCAAAGCCAGAACCTTTCTCAAAGCTTAAAATATTGACTCCATTCGGACTCTTCCCCAGTAGGACCCACAGGCTTTATCCAATCAGAGACGTCGCCTTGCCAGCTGCTGATTGGACACCTCGGCCGGTCGCGCTTTCCACTTTTGCTTTCTGGTTGTGAATACGACCAATCGCCGACAAACGTCTTTAGTGCGGTTACCGGGGTTGAGTCGCTGCGATCCCCGACGACACCGTGAAACAGACCAGCTCCGAGTTCGCGGCTCCGGCGGTCTGTACACCGGAAGTGTTCTACCGTCGTGAGGGAATTAGCGGTGGCTGTATTCTGACTTCCGGTGGCAACTCAGTGTTAAGACCGAGGTGGGAATTGGGGGGTGGCGACGGGACTGTAAGCGGGGAGGGTGAGGTGAGGAGAAGGACGATGAGCTGTGGAGATAAGAGTGCGTGAGTCAAGGATCGTGGAATGAGGGGGCAGGGTGAGGGATTTGATGGGAGGTCACGAGAAATTGCAGATGCTGGAAATTAGTAGCAACACACAAAATGCTGGAGAAATACAGCAGGTCAGGTAGCATCTATGAAAAAGAATAAACAGTCGATGTTTTGGACCGAGACCCTTCTTCAGGACTGGAAAGGAAGGGGGGAAAGCTGCCAGAATAAAAAGTGGGGAGGAGGGGAAGGAGGGTAGCTGGAAGGTGAATGGTGAAGCCAGGTGAGTAGGAAAGGTAAATGGCTGGAGAGGAGTAAGAACTCTGGAGATGAGGGAACGTAAGGTTTGGGGATGTGAGATAAGGAGGTGAAACAGGATCGTGGTGTGATCAGGGATGGTCAGCGGGAGGAGAGAAGATGAGGTGAGGGGCACTGGTGGGGTTAGTAGAGTTTTGTTAGAAGTTTAGTTGAAGCTATGTTGGGGTGGTGTATGATGAGCATCAGTTTTCCAGGCCATTGAGTAAGCATTTGACTGTATAAATGTTATTTCTCTGTTATATAAAGGAAATCTTACTGTTTTGAGAAGAAGTTTATTATTGTTACGTGTACTGGGGTGCAATTAAAAACTTTTGCTTGGATATCATCTGGCAGATTGAGATAGTACAAAATCAATAACAGAATACAGAAGAGAAAGTGCAGTGCAGGTAGACAAAGTGCAAGAGCCATGGTGAGGTAAATTGAGAAATGAAGTAAGAAATAAGAATACCGTAATCTCATAATAGCGGGGTGGAAACAAGATGTTAAATAACATGGATGTTTTCAATGAACGTGGTTATAAATTTCACTGGCATGCAAGCTCTATATGATGTGAGTCTGTGTTACTTACTGTACCTGGGGGTTTAACTCTTCAGCAAATTGAGTAACTGTCTTTTCTATTATTTTCTTAGGTTATTTATTTAACCTTAACCTCACTGGAAAGTTGGATAAACTTGGTAGCATCAGTTGAAGCAAACCAGTAACTTGCAGATCTTTGCTTGGATTGAAAGAGGAAGAATGACTGAATAAAAATCAAGTTATGTATGCTGGTATGATAATCTACAGGCATGAAGATGCAAACTCAATAGAGTACAGTGACCGCGACTGAATGTCGATTGTGATTTGTACCAAGCAAAATGGCAAAAAGGAAAGCAGGGTAAATATTTTCCACATAATTACTTGTTTCCTTATTAAAGAAGCTACATAAAATGAGTAATCTGCATCACAAAACTAGTATATAGACAGAATTCCGTGTAACATCTTAGAACTCATTTCTACAATATTGAGTCCTTGTGTGACATTAAGGAACCTCTGATTGCTATAGCCACAAAGGGGATATCTACATAAAGGTTAATGTACAGTTCTTAGGCACATGTAAAAAAAATCTCTAAAGGTGAAGATGCTTTCAAAAATAATGGAATGAAAAGATCAAAAAAAAACTATAAAGAGCAGTAAATAATAAAGCTAAATGAAATCAATATTTGGTACAACCACCCTGTACCTTCAAAACTGCATAATTTCTCTTTATGAAACTGTCACGCAGTTTTATCAGAAGATCAACTGATGGGTTGTTCCAAGCCTCTTGGAGTACTTGCCACAGTTCTTCTGCAAACTTTAGCTGTCTGTCCAGGTAATCCCAGACAGCCTCGATGATGTTGAGATTATGGCTTTGGAGGCTGTACCGTCTGAAACCATATATTAAAATTAGGGTGTTTGATCTACTTATTTATTATTATTTTTCTCTGCTAGATTATGTATTGAACTGCTGCTGCTAAATTAACAAATTTCACGTCACATGCCGGTGATAATAAACCTGATTCTGATTCTGACATTGCGTAGTACTGTAGACAGAAGAACTAAATACCCCAACAACCTTGGGCTATAAGCAGACATTTGATAAACATGAGATTCTGCAGGTGATTGAAATCCAGAGTAATACACACAAAATGCTGGAGATTGATACAGATCAGACAGGAATTGGTGTGGTCATTTATAGCTTATTGACAATTGTATGTCATAGCAGAAAATGTGCCGAGGGACGTATGGTATGTTGGAGACTTTTATTTGCCTTGTATTATCCCACAACATCATTTAAGAACTAATAATCCCTATTGTTTCACCATATTTTGATGTGGATTGAAATGTTCTTGTGACAAAGACCTTGTATAGAAACACAAAACTTCCAATTGTTCAGTTCATGTTTTATAAAAAGTATTTTACTCTATTAGAATTCTGACAGAACTAGTTGGCTTGTCTTGTGTAACTTTTAAGCTAAGCATTTTTATCAGTGTAATGTGATAGTAGGGAGTAAGAATTTTACTAGAAATTAATTGATTTTAAAATAAAATCCAAAGGCATGTGGACAGTGCTTGGATTTGTTGCCTATTCTCCTTGAGGTACCACTTTACAATTGCAATCTTTCTGATTATGGGTAGTTCAGCGCTGCTGGGAAATGGGTTGAAGGATTTCAACCCAATTGTGATACATTTCTAATTTAGAATTGTGTACAGTTTGAAAGGGAAATTTGGGATAGTGGAGATGTTCCAATGTGGCTGTTGTCTTTTGCCTCTTTTGGTGATTGCAGTGGTGGGTTTGGGAGGTGCTGTTGTTGCCTAGGATGAGCAATGGCAGTGTGAATTTTATAAATAATACACACTTCAGCCACTATGTACCCATGGGTGAGGGTGTGAAGGTTTAAGGTGATGTACTAATCAAGTGTGCTGCTTTTCCCTAAGTAGTTTTGGGTTTCTGAAGTATTGAAGCTGCATTCATTGAGCAACAGAAGCATATTCCATCGCAATACTGACTTGTTTTAGCGTTGTGGCTTTTCCACCTGAGTTTCTGGTCACTTGTACCCTTCTTTAGCCCATTTCAACCCCTCCCTCTCTCCCAGAGGTTGTTAGTGTTGAGGAATGAAGCATCTGCGATGTCATTGAACATCAAGGGGAGGTGATGAGGCTCTCACTTGAGATTGTTGCTAGCTGATATTTGCTCGTTGTGCTCTGTCTTCCACTAAAGTGTGCAGGAGAAAGTTCATTCCCTTTATCTTGTATTGTGATTAGTAATGGGTCTAATTTCTAGTATGACTTTTTAGATTTAAAAAAGACAGTTTACTTCAAAAAGACACTTAAACTATCCAATCCACTGTAGACCTATGAAATACAATACTTGCTGAGTTTTTTTTTATTGCAGGGTAATGTTATTGCCTAACTTAGTTTTGTTGCTACCCAGCTATAAGGTTATTGGTTCCATTAGGATTTTCATAAAGTGCCCTACACTTCTTGCACTACTGACAGATTCTCTGGGATGTCTTGTACTGTTTTAGGAACTATCAGTGTAAATTCTAATCTCCAGATTGTAGTTAACTATACATTAAAAATACAGGCCATCCCTGGGTTACCTAAGAGTTTTGTTCCTTAGAACTCTCTGTGAGTCTGTTTCCCCATAAATCAGAAATACCATTTTTCTACAATAACCCATACACTGGCTGTCATTCTTTGCTTTCATTGAATAATCCCACCTCTAATTAAGGAAATGGAATATCCAGTCCACATCCAGTCATCAGTGACTGCCAAGAAACATTTTATTATTACTAGCTTGAAAAATGCTTTCAAAAAGTATGGGAGAACTTGCATGAAGATGGATTTCCAGAAGTGAAGTTGTTAATGCAGGAGCTACTGTATTGCTTTGGCTGCATTATTTGTATTACTTTGAAATTTCTTGAAGGGTGGTGAAAAGTACTGTCAACTAGTCTTTTGCTCATTAATGGATTCCTGAAAGTTTAATATTGTATCGACTTGAAGACATTGAAGGATGTTATTTATATTATTTAACATATTCTTACAGTTGTAGTTTTATCTGGAATAGATGGGCTTTCTATAAACTGAGAATGGCCAACCTTAGATAATTCCTTGGTTGAAAATAGCTTTGGGATTTCAGAGCATATAAGGTGTTATATAATGGATTAAGTTCTTTAACTTTTGAGATAATGGTGATATCTCACTGATTGTTGGAGTTTGAGACGATTCAGGAATCACTTGGAGCAATACAGAAAACTGCGGCTCAAAGAATTCCTCACTGTGATAAACGTGAGCTTTTGGTTAGTTTCTTTGGAATAAGCAATTAAAGTTCACTGGTATTGCCTGTTTCTATTTAATTCATTGTGACTGATTATAATCTAAATTGTAAAAGTAAACTTTGCTCAACAAACTTAGTCAGGGAATGAATTATCAAATCCCAGAAAGGCAGTCACTATTTTGAAAGCTTCCAAGATCTGTTTTTTGCCTTTAATATAAAATTTAACAGAGATTTACTTTGCATCTGCTGTCACATGGTATTCGTAAAACTGTTAACAGTAAATGTGTTTTTCCTTGACTAGGTGCGACGTAATGGCGGCCGGAAAGAATATGAAGTATGACTCTCTGGTGCTTTTGTGTGAGTGGCATTCGTGTGGATTCACTGCATATGGAATGGAAGATTTCAGTGATCATATCGCAGGGCATTTAAAGGAACATTTACAGGACCAAATACAGGGAGATGAAAATGATATTGAACAACAAGGTGGGGTGAGCAGTACAATAACTGAGCTGATGATGGCAACCTTGGGGGGTGGGGGGGATGTGAGCGGTAGCAGTTCTGAAAACACTCACCCAGAAAGCTACACGTTTACTTATAGCTAATGGTAGTATTACCTGGATTTGAACAATACTCAGAGACATAGCTCCTTTGGCTATTCGGCTGTCCCTTTCTCTTAAGTTCTGGTTGTGTGGCACAAATGATTAGCTGTCTTCAAAATTTCTATTATGTTCTGCTGTACTTTAAAAATATGCAGGTGCCATCTGTGAGCCTGCAAATCTAATTTAATTCCCTTTTTCTGAGGAGCATACCTGGGCAGAAAATTAATTGTCCAAGTTAATGAGATCATTTTTCTGCAAATATATTGCTTAGTTTGAATTTGTGAATCCTGGTAACAGCAGGATGTTAACCCTGTGTGGCCAGTTAGAATGAGCTAATAATTTAAACTTTTATGGTTCCTTTAAATACTGTTCTAAAATGCTGTTCAAAGTTAAATGTGGAGGCTTAGAAAGGGTTCGTAAAGATGGAGAATTGATGAGAAGAACTCCAGTTTTTGGTGGAGGATCTAGCAGTGACAGTAAGGCAGCTAAGACCAGAGTTCTTGCCACATAACTTGAGGTGCAGCTCAGGGCAAAGTAAAGCCTGAACACATCAACTGTTTACTCTTTTCCATAGATGCTGCCTGGCCTGCTGAGTTCCAATAGCATTTTGTGTGTGTAACTGTCATTGTTTCCTTCTATGTAGATAGTGCCTGTTGAGTTCATCCAGTATCTTGTGTGCTGGTGAATGAAGTAGAATAGGTCAAAGCCTTTTGTGGTCTTGATTTTAGGTATTTTAACAAAACTATGCCATAGAATCAGAATCAGGTTTATTATCACCGGCATGTGACGTGAAATTTATTAACTTAGCAGCAGCAGTTCAATGCAACACATAATCTAGCAGGGAAAAAATAATAGTAAATCAAATAAAACATAATAAATAAATTGATTACATATATTGAATAGATTTTTAAAAACTTGCAAAAACAAATACTGCAAACACGAGAAATTCTGCAGATGCTGGAAATTCAAGCAACACACATTGGTGTGTTGGTGACGACTGCATTGGTGCTGCTTCCTGCATGCATGCTGAGCTCGTTGACTTTATTAACTTTGCCTCCAACTTTCACCCTGCCCTCAAGTTTACCTGGTCCATTTCCGACACCTCCCTCCCCTTTCTAGATCTTTCTATTTCTGGAGATAGCTTATCTACTGATGTCTACTATAAGCCAACTGACTCTCACAGCTATCTGGACTATTCCTCTTCCCACCGTCTCTTGCAAAAACGCCATCCCCTTCTCGCAATTCCTCTGTCTCCGCCGCATCTGCTCTCAGGATGAGGCTTTTCATTCCAGGACGAGGGAGGTGTCTTCCTTTTTTAAAGAAAGGGGCTTCCCTTCCTCCACCATCAACTCTGCTCTCAAACGCATCTCTCCCATTTCACGCACATCTGCTCTCACCCCATCCTCCCGCCACCCCACTAGGAATAGGGTTCCCCTTGTCCTCACCTACCACCCCACCAGCCTCCAGGTCAAACATATAATTCTCCGTAACTTCCGCCACCTCCAACGGGATCTCACCACCAAGCACATCTTTCCTTTCCCTCCCCCCCCCCCCCCCCGGCTTTCCGCAGGGATCGCTCCCTACGCGACTCCCTTGTCCATTCGTCCCCCCCACCTCTCCCCACTGATCTCCCTCCTGGCACTTATCCTTGTAAGCAGAACAAGTGCTACACATGCCCTTACACTTCCTCCCTTACCACCATTCAGGGCTCCTTCCAGGTGAGGCGACACTTCACCTGTGAGCCGGCTGGGGTGATATACTGCGTCCGGTGCTCCCGATGTGGCCTTCTATATATTGGCGAGACCCGACGCAGACTGGGAGACCGCTTTGCTGAACACCTACGCTCTGTCCACCAGAGAAAGCAGGATCTCCCAGTGGCCACACATTTTAATTCCACATCCCATTCCCATTCTGACATGTCTATCCACGGCTTCCTCTACTGTAAAGATGAAGCCACACTCAGGTTGGAGGAACAACACCTTATATTCCGTCTGGGTAGCCTCCAACCTGATGGCAGGAACATTGACTTCTCAAACTTCTGCTAATGTCCCACCTCCCCCTTGTACCCCATCCGTTATTTTTATACACACATTCTTTCTCTCACTCTCCTTTTTCTCCCTCTGTCCCTCTGAATATACCTCTTGCCCATCCTCTGGGTCCCCCCCCCCCTTGTGTTCCTTCTCGGACCTCCTGTCCCATGATCCTCTCATATCCCCTTTGCCAATCACCTGTCCAGCTCTTGGCTCCATCCCTCCCCCTCCTGTCTTCTCCTATCATTTTGGATCTCCCCCTCCCCCTCCCACTTTTAAGTCTCTTACTAGCTCTTTCTTCAGTTAGTTCTGACGAAGGGTCTCGGCCTGAAACGTCGACTGTACCTCTTTCTAGAGATGCTGCCTGGCCTGCTGCGTTCACCAAAAACAAATACAGTATACTTTTTTTTTAAAAAAAAGTGAGGTAGTGTCCAAAGCTTCGATGTCCATTTAGGAATCAGATGGCAGAGGGGAAGAAGCTGTTCCTGAATCGCTGAGTGTGTGCCTTCAGGCTTCTGTATCTCCTACCTGATGGTAACAGTGAGAAGAGGGCATGCCCTGGGTGCTGGAGATCCTTAATAATGGACGTTGCCTTTCTGAGACACCACTCCCTAAAGATGTCCAAGGGTACTTTGTAGGCTAGTACCCAAGATGGAGCTGACTAGACTTACAATCCTCTGCAGCTTCTTTCAGTCCTGTGCAGTATCCCCTCCACACCAGACAATGATGCAGCCTGTCAGAATGCTCTCCATGGTACAACTATAGAAATTTTTGAGTGCATTTGTTGACATGCCAAATCTCTTCAAACTCCTAATAAAGTATAGCCGCTGTCTTGCCTTCTTTATAACTACGTCAATATGTTGGGACCAGGTTAGATCCTCAGAGATCTTGACACCCAGGAACTTGAAGCTGCTCACTCTCTCCACTTCTGATCCCTCTACGAGGATTGGTATGTGTTCCTTCGTCTAACCCTTCCTGAAGTCCACAATCAGCTCTTTCGTCTTACTGACGCTGAGTGCCAGGTTGTTGCTGTGGCACCACACCTCTAGTTGGCATATCTCACTCCTGTACGCCCTCTCATCACCACCTGAGATTCTACCAATAATGTCAGCAAATTTGTAGATGTTATTTGAGCTACGCCTAGCCACACGATCATGGGTATATAGAGAGTAGAGCAGTGGGCTAAGCACACACCCCTGAGGTGTGCCAGTGTTGATCGTCAGTGAGGATATGTTATCACCAATCCGCACAGACTGTGGTCTTCTGGTTAGGAAGTCGAGGATCCAATTGCAGAGGGAGGTACAGAGGCTCAGGTTCTGCAACTTGTCAATCAGGATTGGCCTTGTAATGTCACAAATGTAAATTATTCCTTTGACATTTTCATTCTCTACCTTTGAGAGTGAATGAAATCAGAGTTTGAGCAGAGTGAGATGATGACTGGTGGCTTCTGACATCAGGCCAACCATGCCAATACATTGGCTCAAGTTTAAGAAATATTAAAAATCTACACAATTTTCAGATTCTGCATTGAGCAAAATATATTGCAAACCCTCTGAAAGCAGTTAATGAAAATGGGTAAATCGCAGCTTAAATTTTACCTCCAGTGTACAATGTATTGAAATATATTTTCATTGGTGTATATAAATGGTTAATGGAGCTGATTTAGAGGAATTTTACTTTGTCCAAATTCCTGAGTAATACAAAAAGGGATCCCTATAATGTTAGCATCCTATTTTGTAATGCCTAATACTTATAAAGTATTCTTAAGCCCACCATCCCTACTGAGGCATAGGCCACTGACAGTTCTCCGGAGTCCTCTGTCCTGAGTTGAAGGTTGATCAGCTCTGTGGCTTCAGCTTTCACTACGACTTCATACGCTTATTAGTTGAAGATCCTTCCTTGGAAAATGAGGTCTTTAGAGCTTCTGTTGGTGTTTCTGTGGCTCTGGGTTTTT
Source organism: Mobula birostris (assembly GCF_030028105.1). Lineage (NCBI taxonomy): Eukaryota > Metazoa > Chordata > Chondrichthyes > Myliobatiformes > Myliobatidae > Mobula > Mobula birostris. The sequence continues at coordinate 3,394,215 of NC_092389.1, forward strand.
ACAGTGTGGAGTTGTTAAGCCCATGTCCAATACTTCTCCTTTCCCATCTGGGCTTGAGCCCATCCATGGCAGAGTTTTATAATCTATAATTTAGCCAATTTAGGAAACTACTCTATCCAGTTAGCATCAGCAGCAATGCAAGTTCCTTCATTGGAGTAGAAGGTTCATATGTGCAAATCTTCTGCTGCAATAAAGGTCAAAATCAAATGATTGGCCAATTAAAGAAACAGAATGAACTTGCATGTGTCCCAACATAGTCTCTTGTGATGAGTTGATACTCATCAAAGTGAGGTGGTTACATGTTAATTCAGTATTTTAAAAACGTAAGCAAACAGCAATTTTAAGTACTTTGACCAGAGAAATGTGAATAACGCTTGTTTGAATACTGTAGAATATTTTGAGATTGGGATGTAACTGAGAGAACTATTTGTTTTGGTAGCAAAAAATTTAGACACGCCATTTTCTATTTTTATTACTCAGCGAATCAGGCACCATTTTGTGTCAGTGTACTTTCATGAGAATTAAGAATAGTTGGGTATAGTATAGAAGCTATAGAGTTGGAGAAGACAGAATGTGTGTGGTGGGGTAAAAACCAAGAGACTGAATGAGACAAGTGATGGTGCTGAAGGTTTGTTGATCTCTGCTGGATAATGTAACTGGGAGCTAAATGTGGATGGGAAGAGGAAAAGAATGCAGGAGCTGAGATACGAAACACTGTCATTATTGACAATCTGAAAAGTGACCAGCTTGAAATGTTAGTCTCTTCCCCATAATGTGCTGAATTTGCATCATTTTTTAATAACTTTTGTGCCTGCAATTTTCTCACTGTGCAATTAAACCTGTGCCGCTATTGACCCACTGTGAATTTTGTTTATTTCTTAGAGGAACACCAGTGTCTGTGGGCCGACTGTGGCTACTACTCCGTGGAGAGTTCAACTGATGTGATCCGCCATGTGTATTTTCACGCCTACCACACGAAGCTTAAGCACTGGGGTCTGCAGACCCTTCAGGCTCAGACTGAACTCGAGCATTGTTTATTGGATCGGCAGAGCCGTAATATCATTCCAGAAATTCCGGAGAGCTTTATCTGTCTCTGGGGGCACTGTGATGTGAGAATTCCTCTTAGCAATCTGTTTTCCAAATCCAGTCTTGTTTGTTGTAATTCTGCCTATCGGCTTGTGGAATCTTTCAGTCTTACAACATGGAAATAAGCCCTTTGTCCACAATATCTACACTGTCCCATCAAGCCCCAGCTTACACTGAACCCTGTTTCAAGTTCAAATTCAATTGTCATTCAACTACATACAGCCAAGCAAAACAGCTTTTCTCCAGGGTCAGGGTGCAAAACAGAGTACTAGCAGTCATACATATATTACATTTAATTACCATAGCAGTAAACATACAGCGCACAAAGAAAAACATAGTCCAAGTCCCTGAGTGTAATGTTCTGTAGACTGGTGGTGGTGCATTGGATGTTACCAGCAAGAACAAGCTCGCAGCAGTTTTATCATCCCATGTGGCCAGTTTGTCTTCCACCAAGAGAATATTAGAGAACAGCACCAACACACATTCTCATCAACTCTGTCTGGTTCCATCCCTCACATACGCACCTGAGGCACTTTACAGTGAGCAAATAACTACCAACATTCACATCTTGGGTAGGTATATGGAGGCTGGCACACCCAGAGGAAATCCAAGTGGTCACAGGCAGAATGTGTAAACTTCACATGGCACCAGTGGTCAGGATTAAACCTGGAACTCTGAATCTGTGAAACTGTAACTCTGTACTGTCACACCAGTCATCCTGTTGAAAACATCGCATTTTAAGCTGTAGTAACCACAGCAACACAGTCTCGTTCAGTGAGGATGAGGGAGGAAAACGCCGCTTCCTAAACAACAATCAAAACGTTCCATATGTGAGAGAGGGAGGTGGTTTCCCCTGATTTGTGTAGAGGGTTAGATAAGCACAGATTGCATATTGTGTTAATAATTTATCACTTGCCATGTTGCCTTCCAATTTATCATTGCTGTGTTTTCCTTTTAGAGCACTTTTGAGAATCCAGAGTGGTTCTACAGACATGTGGACATGCATGGGATGTGTTCGGACCGTGATGCAACCTCAGAGTCTAATGTTATAATACCCTGCTGTTGGAAAGGTGAGCCCTTCCTAGCATCGGATTGATCATCAGGCTGTTGCACACACTAATTCACTGAGCAAACCTAACTACCATATAAGTTGTAAAATTAACATGACTTCCAAATTTGTTGTGACAGGGCAGTAGATCTTGACATCCTAATAGCTGCTGCTCTCTATTGATGGCTATCTCTGAGGCTTTATTTGAAATGGAAGATTCTGTAAAATAATGCTGATAATTGAAGTAGAGGGGCCAAGTAATTAGGAAAGGCAAAATAAATGTGGTTGATTTGTACCACAGATGGTTGGGTTTCATGAATTCTGTTGACTTGAGTTGTGGCTTTGGGGTGAAATGGCAAGTTTTCATCATGTCTAATGGAGAAGATTCTAATATTGGCATGTTTTGATACAGAAAATTGAATAGTGGCTGGGTAAGACTCAGGATTTCCTTAAAGTAATTGACAGTGATGGAATAAAGGAACTTTGGGATCTGATAAACATCTGCTACTTACTATTTAGTTACTTTGCAGACCTTTGATTATGATTACATAATCATGTTTTTGGCTATTCATTGCCCATTTTCTGCTTTTAGATTGTGAAGCAACATTCAAAGTGAAATTTAAATTAAGAGAACATCTGCGTAGTCACACTCAAGAGAAAGTAGTGGCATGTCCAACTTGTGGAGGGATGTTTGCCAGCAATACCAAATTCTTTGATCACATACGCAGGCAGATGGCAACAGAATGTAAGTAAAATGCTTTGGGAATACGCTCAGAGATTATTATTTTAAACACTTTCACAGAGCAAGATTACTGACTATGAAGCGGAGTTACTTTGCAGGCTTACGTTACTCAAAGCATGGTCTGAACATTGAAACGACGTACTGTATGTAACACAGCTCCTGACCACAACACAATCACAATGCAGAGTACTTCAGGACATGAACTCCAATTAGGACTTGTTAAATAGAGTTAACAATATTCATAGCCCTTGTGTGGCCGTATCCTGTAGAAGTTATTTACTTTTGACTTTAATATAAAGCCAGATACTTCAAACTGGGTTGTGACTTCATGTCATTTGATGTCATTGACCTAGATACAACTTCATAAAGGCACATGTGAATGTCTATTTTTACAGAGCTGAACCTATTGCTATAAGAATTGCTTATCACAAGGTTTTGTTCTGTCTCACTAGACCAACGCTTTCAATGCTCCCACTGCTCTAAAAGATTCGCCACTGAGAGGCTGCTCAGAGATCACATGCGGCATCATGGCAAGTCAAGTTTCATGCTGTTTCTAACTTTTTCCAATTAGGGTTCTGTTGTACGAATATCTTTTATTGATATCATTTTTTATGGGGGGGGTGTGTGGTGCTCCAACATTTAGGTTGTTCCAGTAACAACCTCCCTCTTAGAAATTCTCAGACCTCTTGATTTTGTGATCAACTGTGCTCTCAACCTTTCCAGAGAAAGCTGTCCACACAGATCCCTGCAGCAGAGTTGATTTTTCTCATTGGTTTAGGAGGATACCTGGTGCTCGTATTTTATATATTGTGATATAAAATGGGAGAGGGAGAAACACAATGTTTTCTATTTTAAGCATTTTACAGAGCTAAAAATGATTAAAATATACACTTTAAAATATAACATTTTCTAAAATTGTTTCGGAAATCTTATTACAATATTGAATTACGCACACCAACAAGCAAAATAATATACTTGGTTCAGGGTATTTAGCAACAATATTAGTTTGTAAATATAAAAAAAAATTCCTTGGTGTATGGGAATGCTGCAGAACCATGCAATTTTGACGGTTGTTTCACAGACAGCAACTCCAGAGTTTTACATAGCAACTTCACCTGTGTAGTTCTATTTATTATCAAAGTAAGTATGCAGTATGCAACCCTGAAATTTTTTCCCCCACCAATGGTCAAGAAACAAAGCAGAACCATGGAACAAACCTGTTCAAACGTCAACCCTCACCACCCCCATGCGCAAAAAAAAATTGCACAAACGGCAACAAAATAAAACAATAAAAAAAACACAAAACGCATATTTCAGTTCAGCCCAGCGTTCATCACTTACAGGCCACCAGATTCAAAAGTCGCCCAATAGGAGCAACAAAAAAAGAGCAGCTCAAACTAGGAATGGAATACGTCATTTAAAAACTGAATCTAAATCTACAATCCATGTCGACTGAACCCTGCTCCAGCTCCATCTGCTAACACCATCGAACGCAAGGACCTTCCCTTGGGAGCGGCAAGGGAAAGACTGCCACATGCAGACACTTCCTCCAGCAGAAGCAAGCGAGAGGCTGGCAATCAGTGCTAAACACTTGCCTTCCGCACTCACCTAAATGATTTCAGTCTTCCTAGATGCTTTAATCGTCGAGAGGTGTCAGTCATGGGCCTAGGCCCTGCCTCCTGGCTTCCTATCCTCCATGTAGTACGTTTTGCTCACAGCCTCGTGGAACCCCCTCAGAGACAGCAAAGTGCCGGATTGCCTGATTGGCCCAAAATCACACCACCAGATTACAGGTTTTAATAAGTAATATTACCATATCTGAAACAAAAAGAAGTGAAAGGATAGGTTTGTGACCATCTTGAGGACGTCACCTTTGGTAGCATTGTTTGCTGGTGCCATCTTCCAGATTTGTCAGTATAGCTGCAAAATCGAGGCTGGAAGACTGCTGTCACCATAGATGTAGTCTTAAGTTTCCCGCTAATAAGGAGCTGGCTCTTTGTTGAAGTTAAAGGACTGTATTGGAGACATTGATCAAAGTCTTCCTGGTCCCTGAAAGTTGGAGCTAAGTTCATTATAGGCTTGATATTCCAAAGCATTTATTATGCACTTCTTTCTGTAGATTCCTCAAGCAGTTAGGAATGATAACTTTTGTTCTAAAATGGATAGCAAGTTTCAGAACTATTGAAACAATATTTTTAGCGTAGATGAAATGAATCGTGCTTTAGACTAAGCTCCCTAGGTTATTACTGAACAGTGGTGTGTCCTTCATATTTGGGTTTGAATTAAATGTTTTTGTTTTCTAGTGAATTATTACAAGTGCCCATTTTGCGATATGACCTGTCCAGCTCCATCTGCCTTGCGGAACCATATCAAGTTCCGCCATAGTGACGAAAAACCATTCAGATGTGAATACTGTGAATACAGGTTTGTGTAGAGTTAAAATTTTGGGTTTTCTTGTCCACTCCTCCTCTTTCCTCCCTCCCTCCCCCCCCAATCCCCAGATCTTCTTCATTCTCCTTTCCCTTGGAGATAATTTGGTCTGGATTTTCCCATTTAGTGACATGTTAATACTTGTTGGTCAGTGTTGATATCCTCAGTTGCCACTTCACCACCCAGTGGAAGCAGTTCATTAGAACTTGTCTCATTGTATTCTATCATAACTCTTGGACTTGACTCTTGTACTTTTACATTGCGAGGATCTGATCTGGCTTAAGATCTGAGAGCAGTTTCTTCTCCACCTCATGCAAGTGCTGAACAATTCCATGTGATGTCCAGTGGCAGAGAGCTGCAGTGGAAGTCAATAAGTTTGGAATGCTTGCAAAATATATATCCTTGTGTTTTGGTATTCCATTTGAAATAGTATCATTTAGTGTGTTTGTAATTGCTTTGCCCATTCTTGTTTCTGATTCAATATTTTCTTGCATTGCACTGCGATTTGCCATCTATTTGCCCAGAAATTAGCATTGTCTTTTCCACATTTCTTATCACAATTTGCCACAATCTCATTTGGAATGATCAGCAACTTTAAAACTACCCTTAACTTCCAAATGCAGATCATTAGTTGGAAATGAACAATGTAAGGTTCCTAATGACACAATGGTACAAAACACACATTTCTAATTTTAGAAACTACCCTTTATCCTCTATCCCTGTGTCTATATTTCCCTTAATAATATGCTCCATTACAATTGTTTTTTTAATCAAGTAGTGTTTAAAATTCCATGTAAACTACATTAATTATTTCTTTAGGACTGTTTCATTTCAGTTCTATCTTGGTTGAGCTCCTGACCTACCTTTATAGAATACACACTGTTAAAATATTTTGTTAAGTCATTTCATCTCTTAAGTCTTGTTGCCAATTTTGAAACATGTAAACTGCTGATAATTTCATTGGTTTGCATTTGAAAAATTATTGTACATTTATCCCCCATTGCCATGGTAACTAATTAGATAGATAGATATACTTTATTGATCCTGAAGGAAATTGGGTTTCGTTACAGCCGCACCAACCAAGAATAGAGCATAAATATAGCAATACAAAAACCACAAACAATCAAATGACAAAATGCAAATTATGCCAGATGGAAAATAAGTCCAGGACCAGCCTATTGGCTCAGGGTGTCTGACCCTCCGTGGGAGGAGCTGCAAGTTTGATAGCCACAGGCAGGAACAACCTCCCGTGCCGCCCAGTGTTGTATCTCGGTGGAATATGGCCGAAGTCCAACAGTAAAAAGTTCAATATCCGGTCTACAAACACGTTCCTCGATCGTAATATGACCCAGATTGCACCGTCTGTTGTTAACCAGAACAGTAAGCACCCAACTCCTTTACGCTTACCGCTCTCAGTGCACTTCCGGTCAGCCCGAACGGTCTGGAAGCCGTCTATGGAAAAGTTTTGATCGGGTATGTCCTCGTGCAGCCCCGTTCCAGTGAAACACATAACACTGCAGTCCCGAAATGTTCTCTGACGCCTGGCTAGCGCCGTGAACTCATCCATTTTATTACCCACCGAACTCCTCTTCTCCATAAGTCTCTGTTGTCTCGATCCGGTCCTCTTTCCTCGACTTTGTGATCTCCCTCTGCATCCTCTGTGTGTTTTCCTCCAGATTTCAGCAGGGGTGTCCGCCGCTCTGCTCGCTAAACCGGCCAGCATAAGCTCAGTCAGCTGGTCCCTGGAATACACAATGCGACCATGCTTCTGTCCCGCTAATGAGACGTGTCGAAATGTAACTATTTCCAGCGCTAAAAACCCAAGTAAAACTCTCTCTGCCAGCATGTTAGAGAGGGTGCAGCTTCAACATGTTACTGTGAAAAAAAATACAAAACATAACGAAAGTTTAAAAAGTAAGAATATTCTGGAACGGCTGTAACAGGTTGCATGCACGACTGGCGCATGCGCACTATTTTCAGAATATTTAGAGAACTTTTGCTGCTTTGTTCTGCAGCTTCCTTCGGGAGCATTGGATGAACAATTGATTATCTTAATATTTGACCATCTGGCACTTATTTTGCAGTCCCAGTTTCCATTACCTCTGAGAGTAAGGCAAAATACTTCTACCACTTTTGTTTAACCAGTCACCTTCTCTTCATTTATTAACCCTGTTTCCTGTTTGCTAGTATCAAGCTTTATTGTTGTTCGGATGTTTTTGTTAATGTCTTTACTGTAGTTTTTTTGGTCACTTCAATTTCACCATATACTTTCCTATATTTATTTTACCCACCTTATGTTTACTACTTGCACTGAAGGTTTAATTATTTAGTTTGATTGTATCCTGTAAAGTGCTCAGGTCCTCAACATTTCTTTAATATATCTGAATTTATTGTCCTCGCTATTTCTTAAATGCTGCCCTGCTTTAAGATTGATACAGCACAGGAACAGGCCCAATGGCCACGATGAATTTGACAAACATGATGGCGGCTATACTTCATTAGGAGTTTGAAGAGATTTGGTATGTCAACAAATACACTCAAAAACTTCTGTAGTTGTACCATGGAGAGCATTCTGACAGGCTGTATCACTGTCTGGTATGGAGGGGCTACTGCACAGGACCAAAAAAAGCTGCAGAGGGTTGTAAATCTAGTCAGCTCTATCTTGGGTACGAGCCTGCAAAGTACCCAGAACAACTTCAGGGAGCGGTGTCTCAGAAAGGCAGCGTCTATTATTAAGGATCTCCAGCACCAAGGGCATGTCCCTTTTCTCACTGTTACCATCAGGAAGGAGGTACAGAAGCCTGAAGGCACACACTCAGTGATTCAGGAACAGCTTCTTCCCCTCTGCCATCCGATTCCTAAATGGACATGGAATCCTTGGACACTACCTCACTTTTTAAAAAATATACAGTATTTCTGTTTTTTGCATGTTTTTTAATCTCTTCAATATATGTATACTGTAATTAATTTACTTATTTATTATTTTTTCTCTCTCTGCTACATTATGTATTGCATTAAACTGCTGCTGCTAAGTTAACAAATTTCACATCACGTGACAATGATAATAAACCTGATTCTGATTCTGATAAATCTCTTCTGCTTGCACATGATGCGTATCCCTCCATTTCCCCACATATTCATGTGTCCATCTAAAAGCCTCTTAAATGCCACTAATATATCTGCTTCCATCACTACCTCCTGCAGCCTGCTTCACTTATCTACCACTCTCTGTGTATTTGAAAAAGGTTTTACATTACTTTTTGAAAATCAAAGTCTGCAGATGCTGGAAATCTGAAATAAAATAAAAAATGCTAGAAGCAGTCAGCAAGTCAATCAGCAACTTTGGAAAAGGAAACAGTTAACATTTCAGGTTAGACAGTGCTAGAGCTAAAGGAAATCAGTTGGCTTTAAGTTGCAGAAAAAAAAGTAAAGAATGGATGGAAGAACAATGTTTCTAAAAAAAAATAATAATAAATAAATTTTCTGATGATGGTCCTTATGTTGAATCTTAACGGCAGGTCAGGTTGGATCAGTGGAAAGAGAAACTGTTTTTATTACCCTCAACAAGTGTTACCAGACCCACTGAGTTCCTCCAGCAATTTTTGTTCCATATTCTATCATCTGCAGTCTCTTGTGTCTTTCTAGTATTTTGTTTTTAAATTAAGCATTATTGCTTTCCCTGCTGGAGTATCAACACTGAAAATGATTAATTACATAAAGTTTCCTAATTATCCAATTTTGGACCAATTTTCTTAAAACTGTGACAGTTGATGTTGACTATTCTGTTCCATTTACAGATGTCACTTTTAGTTTCTTTGCTGATCAATGGTCTACGAAACAGTCACAGTAGACCTCTGCAGTTGAAGGAAGTTCCTTCTGATTTCTCCATTTTAATCTTTAGAATAAAATAAAGTATGCATCTTTCAATGTATATAGCTTGTTGTTGTTCCTTTCCACACCTTGTGGCACATCGGGTGCCAACCTTGCCATTTGTATAGCATTTATCTGCTTTTTATGAAGCCGAGTTGCTGGCTTGACACTCTACTCAGCACAGATGGAAAGAGCGCAAGGAGCCGGCCAGATTCAAACCCGGGACCATTCACCTTGAAGTTTGGTGCTGATGCCACTACACCACCGGTCGGCTATTAATAAGATTGCTTTTGAGCCATCTCCTTCCTCCCCCTCCCCAAAGTAAAATTACTGTATCTTAAAGTAAAAATGCCCTTAAGGCAAATCACTAAACCAGTCTTGTTCCTGTAATTTTCAAATGTAATTTGGAAACGTTAGAAAGTTGAGAAGGTCACTGTAATTTGTTTTCACCTAGTTGCAAGAACTTGGTGGATCTAAGGAAACATTTGGACACCCACAGTGAGGATCCGACCTACCGCTGTGAGTTTGCAGGTTGTACATTCAGCGCACGGTCCCAATATTCTATCAAGTCCCACTACAGGAAAGTACATGAGGTGAGTAGGGGAAGGGAGTGCAGCACTTCTGCGTTGTGTGAATTAGAGCATAGAAGAGTACAGCACAAGAACAGGCCAGTTGGCTCACAATGGTGTGCCGAACCAGCTTAAAAAGCAAATCAAAAACACCAGAATACTAATCCCTCCTATCTACACCATGTCCATATCCCTTCACCTTATACTTATATCCATGTGCCTATCCAAAATTTCTTAAAAGCCTCTAATGTAGTTGCTTGTACCATCATACCAGGCAGTGCATTCTAGACATCCAGCACTTTGAGTAAAAAAACTTGCCCCTCGCATCCCCCTTGAACCTACCCCCTTACCTTCAATGTATGCCCTCTAGTATTAGACATTTCAACCCTGGGAAACAGATGCACTCTGTCCACTCTATCTATGCCTTTCATAATTTTGTAAACCTCTAAATCTCCCCTCAGCCTCCCAAGGCTCCAGAAAAAGCAACCCAAGTTTATCCAGCCTGTCATGATAGCACATGCTCTCTAAACCAGACAGCATCCCAGTGAATTTCTTCTGCACCCTCTCCAAAGCCTCAACATCCTTCCTATAATGGAGCAACCAAAACTGTATACAATACTCCAGATGTGGCCTAACCAGAGTTTTATGAAGTTGCAACGTAACCTCTTGACTGTTGAACTCAATGCCTCGACTAATAAAAAGCAAGTATTCCCCCTCCCTCCACACAATCCCGCCCCCCTCCCCCCAAGCACAATCCCCCTTAACCACCTTATTGACCTGTGTAGCTCTTTCAAGGAATTACGAACTTGATCCCAAGATCTCTCTGTTCAGCAACACTGTTCAGGATCGTGCCCGTAACAGTGTACTGCCTCCTTGCATTTGCCCTACCGAGCTGCAACACCTCACATTTATCTGGGTCAAACTCCATCTGGCATTTCTCACCCCATATCTGCAAATGATCTATATCGTGCTGTATTCTTTGCTGGTCTTCAATACTATCCACAACTCCACCAATCTTGGTATCATTTGCAAATTTACTAACCCACCCATATACATTTTCACCCAGGACATTTAAATACACTACAAAGAGCAGAGGTCCCAGCACAGATCCCTGGGGAACTCCACTAATCTCAGACTTCCAAATTGAATAAGTCTCTTCAACCACTACCAGCTGTCTTCTATGCACAAGCCAGTTCTGAATTCGAACAGACAATTTGCAGCGGATCCCAAGCATCTTAATCTTCTGGATTAGCCTCCCATGAGGGACTTTGTCAAATGCCTTAAAAATCCATGTAGACAACATCCACTGCCCTACCCTCATCACCTTGTCAAAAGACTAAGCTGGTAAGGCATGATCTGCCAAACATAAAACCATGGGTTTCTAAATGCTCATTTTTCCTATACGTAAGAATTTTCTCCAGCAATTTTCCTACAACTGATGTGAGACTCACCAGTCTATAGTTCCCAGGGTTTTCCCTTGTTCCCTTCTTAAATAGAAGTCTAACATTAGCCACTCGCCAGTCCTCCAGGACCTCACCTGTGTCTAGAGAGGACACAAAGATACTGGTCAAAGGCTCAGCACTCGTCTCTTGCCTCCTTCAATAACCTGGGGTAAATTCCATCAGGCCGTGGGGACTTAACCACCTTGATACTCCTTGGGAGGCCCAACACTTCCACCTTGACCTCTAAATGCCCTAACGTATTTATACACTTAGTACTGATCTCCTGGTCCTCCATATCCTTTTCCTGGTAAATCCTGAAGCAAAGTACTCATTACCTCACTCACATTTTCTGCATCCAAGCAAATGTTCCCCCCTTTATCCTTGAGTAGTCCCACCCTCTCCCTCGTTATCATTTTACTCTTGTATGTATAGATACATACTTGTCATCTGCAGTGTCAGTCTTCCTGCAGGAAATGGATAGTGTATTCTATCTGGAATGGGATGGCCTATTTCTATTTTAATTCTCTCTACAGAAACAGGTCATTCACTCCAGCAAAGCTCTGCTAATGCATATGTCCTCCCTTCCGTCCTTGAGTCTCCTACTATTTCTTTCTACTGCATATATTTTATACAGCTTCTCCTTAAACATTTCTGTGCTCTTCACTAATCCCTCTGCAGTGAAGAGTACATCATAACTACACTCCAGGTAAAGAAGTTTTTCTTGAATTCATTGTTGTGTTGATGAGTGACTATCTTATTTAAGGTACTGTTTCTAGAATTGCAAGATGAAACAACTTTTGTATATCTATACTATCAAACGCCTCCATGATTTCAAGGTGAACTCTATCAAACCACTCCAACAGTTTTTACACCATCCACAGTGTGTTGGATGATTCCTGTTATGGGGCCTTTATATCAGTGTTATTGATTACTGCTGCAGAAAATTGGAACCAGGTGCCTCTGCAGTAGAATGATGATACTCTTGGCAAACATAAAGGCCATTAATTAGAAATATTTGTTGATGGCATACTGTTCTTCATGGGTTATTGGAGGGTGGGGGGAGAGAAATTAATCTGGTATATCCAGGCTTGAGTTTTTTACTTTATGAGCAAGAATGGAATTGATGGGGTTCCCCTTCTTGCATTGACTTTCCTTTGCTATTCATTGTTGAAAGGTCATGTCTTGAACTTGTCAACCCAGCCCTGAGGCTGACGAGAGTATTTTTGAGACAACGGTTTTCTCACATATTTAATTTTTATCTGCTAGAAAATTAACATTGATTCATTGGTTTTGAACTGCATATTAAATTAAATATTTCAAGCTTTTGTTTTAAAAGCCCATTTCCAAGAGTGTCAGGAACACATGTAGTCCATTACTCTTTTGCATCATTAAAAGCTGATAGTCATTTATTCTTTGACTGTTGCAAAATTTTTTCATTGTGTAGGTATTGTCTTTGAATGGCTCAAGTTAGGTTATTGAGTTAATTATGACTTTGGCCTTTTCAGGGGGATTTGGAACCCAGATACAAATGTCATGTTTGTGACAAATGTTTCACAAGAGGGAACAATCTGACCGTGCACCTCAGGAAGAAGCATCAGTTCAAGTGGCCCTCGGGTCACCCCCGGTTCAGGTCTGCTATCTATTTCATTTGATGCCATTTATACTCCTTAACAGAATTGATGGCTTTGTGGACAGTACAAAGACATATAGAGGGGCAGGTGGTATTGAGAAAGCAGGAAATCTGCAGAAGGACTTGGACAGGTTAGGAGACTGGACAAGAAAGTGGCAGATGGATTAGTGTAAGGAAGTGTATGGTCATACATTTTGGTAGAAGGAATAAAAGCGTAGGCTATTTTCTAAATGGGGAAATTTTGAGGGTACAGAATCTTTATGTTCCTGTTAGGTTGAAAGGAAAGGTTAAAAGTTTGAGAGAGCCATGGTTTTCAAGGGATATTGGAAATTTGGTTCGGAAAAAGAGAGAGATCTACAATAAATACCGGAATCTTGGAGTAAATGAGGTGCTCGAGGAATATAAAGAATATAAAAAGAACCTTAAGAAAGAAATTAGAAAAGCTAAAAGAAGATATGAGGCTGCTTTGGCAAGTAAGGTGAAAATAAATCCAAGGGGTTTCTACGGTTATATTAATAGCAAAAGGATTGTGAGGGATAAAATTGGTCCCTTAGAGAATCGGAGTGGACAGCTATGTGTGGAGCCAAAAGAGATGGGGGGGATTTTGAACAATTTCTTTTCTTCGGTATTCACTAAGGAGAAGGATATTGAATTGTGTAAGGTAAGGGAAACAAGTAGGGTAGTTATGGAAACTATGATGATTGAAGAAGAGGAAGTACTGGTGCTTTTAAGGAATATAAAAGTGGATAAGTCTCCAGGTCCTGACAGGATATTCCCTAGGACCTTGAGGGAAGTTAGTGTAGAAATAGCAGGGGCTCTGACAGAAACGGCGATGGTGCCGGAGGATTGGCGTATTGTTCATGTCGTTCCATTGTTTAAAATGGTTCTGAGAGTAAACCTAGCAATTATCGGCCTGTGAGTTTGACGTCAGTAGTGGGTAAATTGATGGAAAGTATTCTTAGGGATGGTATATATAATTATCTGGAAAGACAGGGTCTGATTAGGAACAGTCAACATGGATTTGTGCGTGGAAGGTCACGTTTGACAAATCTTATTGAATTTTTTGAAGAGGTTACTAGGAAAATTGACGAGGGTAAGGTGGTGGATGTTGTCTATATGGACTTCAGTAAGGCCTTTGACAAGGTTCCACATGGAAGGTTAGTTGGGAAGGTTCAACCGTTAGGTATTAATATCGAAGTAGTAAAATGGATTCAGCAGTGGCTGGATGGGAGACGCCAGAGAGTAGTGGTGGATAACTGTTGGTCAGATTGGAGGATGGTGTCTAGCCGGTGTGCCTCAGGGATCTGTATTGGGTCCAATGTTGTTTGTCATATACATTAATGATCTGGATGATGAGGTGGTAAATTGGATGAGTAAGTATGCAGATGATACTAAGATAGGTGGAGTTGTGGATAATGAAGTAGGTTTTCAAAGCTTGCAGAGAGATTTAGGCCAGTTAGAAGAGTGGGCTGAAAGATGGCAGATGGAGTTTATTGCTGATAAATATGAGGTGCTACATTTTGGTAGGACTGATCAAAATAGGACATACATGGTAAATGATAGGGCATTGAAGAATGCAGTAGAACAGAGGGATCTAAGAATAATGGTGCATAGTTCCCTGAAAGTGGAATCTCATGTGGATAGGGTGGTGAAGAAAGTGGTAGAGGCAGGTTCAATTTTGTCATTTAAAAAAAAAATTAGATGGGTATATGGACAGGAAAGTAATGGAGAGTTATGGGCTGAGTGCAGGTAGATGGGACTAGGTGTGAGTAAGCATTCGGCACAGACTAGAAGGGCCAAGGTGGCCTGTTTCCGTGCTGTAATTGTTATATGGTTATATGGGAGAAAATTCAAAAATTAGAGGTGCAAAGGGATTGGGAGTCCTTGTGCAGGATTCCTTACAAAGTTAACTTGCAGGTTGAGTCGATGGTAAGGAAGGCAAATGTAATGTTAGTACTAATTTCGAGAGGACTAGAATATAAAAGTAAGGATGTAATATGGAGGCTTTATAAGGCATTGGTTAGGTCACATTTGGAGTATTGTGAGCAGTTTTGTACCCCCTATCTAAGAAGGGTTTTCTGCCAAAGGGTTTTGGCCTAATACATTGACTACTTTTTTCTATAGACGCTGCCTGGCCTGCTGATTTCCTCCAGCATTGTGTGTGTTACTTGGATTTCCAGAATCCACAGATTTTCTGTTGTTTAAGAAAGGATGTGCTGGCATTGGTGAAGGTCCAGAGGAGGTTTATGAGAATGATCCTGGGAATGAAATGGTTAATAAGTGAGGAGTGTTTGGCTCTGGGCCTGTACTCGAAGGAGTTTAGAAAAGTGAGCGTGGAACCTCTTTGAAACCTATTGAATATTGAAAGGCCTGGATAGAGTGGATGTGGAGAGGATGTTCCAAATAGGTGGAAACTCCAGGATCAGAATCAAGTTTATTGTCACTAAAATATGCCATAAAATGAATTGTCTTGTGGCAGTAATACAGTGTAATACATTTTTTAAAAAACTATACGTTGCAATTAGAAATATAAATAGTTCCAAAAGTGAGCAAAATAGTCAGATAGTTTTCATGGACAGTTCGGAAGTCTGATAGCAAAGGGGAAGAAGTTGTTCCTAAAATGTTGCGTGTGTCTTCAGGCTTCTGTACTTCCTCCCCGATGAGCCTCTTCTCATTAGTGTGTCTGTAGAAATTTGTAAGTGTTTGTAATCTCCCCAAACTCCTAATGAAGTATTCATGATTGCATCCATGTGTCACCCCAGGGTAATCATTGTTCAATTCTAATCGTTAACTTTTAACTTTAGATACAAAGAACATGAAGATGGCTACATGCGACTGCAGTTGGTACGTTATGAGAGTGTTGAACTGACTGAACAACTAATGAAAGACCGGGAAAAGCATGAGGGTCGCTTAGACGGCGTATCAGAGAGTTTGGTCTTGTCCGAAGCTAACCTACGAGGGATTATACTGGAGCCTGTGGAAGAATCAAATAGCGAGGACCAGGGGGTGGAAAAGCACAGCCCCGACTGCTGTGTCAGTGAATGCACGGATCACTGCAATTATGGTGATGCTGTCGATGGAGAACATTCCCGACAATCGCCGTTAGTCTCCTGTGACTCAAATGAAAGCCCCATCATCCGAGTGGCCAATCGGACAAATGAACATGGAGAGAATGAAACCGTTTACTACGTTCTGACCAATGCACAAAGCCCAGGGAGGACTGCGTCAATTACTAACATGGAGACTGAGGAAGCCTCCACTGACAACATAGAAAAGACTGCAGAAGAATTGGGCATTGAAATAATTGGCTAGTACTAATTAATCAGGTGGGGTGTGTGTGTTTGATAGCTGTTTTTGTCTTAGTCTGACTAATTTAGAAGCAAATATACAGAACATGTGATGCTTTGTGGGTTGGCCTGCTGCTATTGATATATTTACAGACATCAATGTCTCTTTTTAATGTAGCCCTGTGAATATAAGCGTATGATTATGTTGATCTCAACCATTGCCAGGAGCAATACAGGCCCTGCTCTCAATTATGCTACAATCATTAACTCAAACAAATCTATTCAAAGTAGATTTTGACTGACATACAGTGTCAATACAAATACAGTTTTCTTTCACCAGAATAATGATTTTTATTGTGTAAAAGTCTACTGGTGGTAATTTTAATAAAATGCACTTTTTTGAAGTCCTACAGTTCCTTTGTTGCAGACAATTCTAAAATATCTTGTACCTCTCCCAAGTGTAGAAATTGTTCTTGTGCCCCTTGTTGATGTACACAAAGAAACAGCAGAGTTTTGTCCTGGAAATTCATTGAACCACTGAATTGCTCGCTGATATATTTGTGCAACCTCATGTACAGTAAAGACAAGTTCCTGTACAACAGTACTGCTGATTTTATGGTTCACTCCTTTGTCACCTCCGCTGCTTTCATTCTTCTCTGCCCGCCCCCACACCACCTCCTTAAAGGCAAGAGGGGTTCTAGAATGTTAAAATCTGATTCCATTGTGACTCTCTGGGTGGCTGTTTATTGTCTTTGAATGTAAGCTATAGCCCATCATTTTGAGTTTAAATATCTGTTTGTATTGCTTATTTTTCTAAGCCACCCTTGATCTGTTAAAGGTCAAAGGTATACAAGATCATGAAATGTTCTGTTAAGGTAAATGGAAGTTGCTCATAGTGGAGGTTGGTCAGGAATTGGGGGAACAAAAAAAATTTAATCAGAGTGAGCAATGCACAAAATGCTGAAGGAGCTCAACAGGTCCGGCAGCATCTATGCAAATAAATAAACAGTCAATGTTTTGGACTCTTCATCAGGTTACGTTGCTCTGGATTTCCAGGTGTATAAGATGATGAGGCATTGATCGTGTGGATAGCCAGAGGCTTTTTCCCAGGGCTGAAATGGTTAACACGAAAGGGCACAGTTTTAAGGTGCTAGGGAATGGGTACTAAGGGGATGTCGGGGTGAGTTTTTCACACAGAGAGTGGTGGGTGTGTGGAATGCACTGCCAGTGACGGTGGTGGAGGCAGATACAATAGGGTCTTTTAAGAGACTCCTGGATGGGTACATGGAGCTTAGAAAAATAGAGGGCTATAGAACATAGAGTAGTACAGCACATTACAAGCCCTTCGGCCCACAACGTGCCAACCCTCAGACCCTGCCTCCCATATAACCCTCCACCTTAAATTCCTCCATATACCTGTCTAGCAGTCTCTTAAACTTCACTAGTGTATCTGCCTCCACCACTGACTCAGGCAGTGCATTCCACGCACCAACCACTCTCTGAGTAAAAAACCTTCCTCTAATATCCCCCTTGAACTTCCCACCCCTTACCTTAAAGCCATGTCCTCTTGTATTGAGCAATGGTGCCCTGGGGGAGAGGCGCTGGCTATCCACTCTATCTATTCCTCTTAATATCTTGTACACCTCTATCATGTCTCCTCTCATCCTCCTTCTCTCCAAAGAGTAAAGCCCTAGCTCTCTTAATCTCTGATCATAATGCATACTCTCTAAACCAGGCAGCATCCTGGTAAATCTCCTCTGTACCTTTTCCAATGCTTCCACATCCTTCCTATATTGAGGTGACCAGAACTGGACACAGTACTCCAAGTGTGGCCTAACCAGAGTTTTATAGAGCTGCATCATTACATCGCGACTCTTAAACTCTATCCCTCGACTTATGAAAACCAACAACCCATAAGCTTTCTTAACTACCCTATCTGCCTGTGAGGCAACTTTCAGGGATCTGTGGACATGTACCCTGAGATCCCTCTGATCCTCCACACTAGTATCGTGCCATTTACTTTGTACTCTGCCTTGGAGTTTGTCCTTCCAAAGTGTTTCTACTGACAGGAGAAGGGGCGAAGGTGGGTCCTGGTGCCTTAAAACCAGTGCTTCGGGTAGATGGAGCTCGTCAGCCTGGGAAGGCAGTCCATCTAAGGGAGGGAAAACTCTGATTTCAAACCTCCGCTGCCTTGCGGCCATACCCACTCATGGGAAAGGCTTTGGAAGTAAACCCTGAGGACAAATCCGGAGCTGGAGTCCCTAAGGCAGTCCGACGTTGCCTTCAACCTCGTTCTGGCAACTCCTGCGACGACACTGGTGCCAAGCTGTATCGGCCCTTGCCCTTCCCTTGGACAACATTGGTGTCATGGAGAGGGGAGACTTGCTGCATGGGCAACTGCTGGTCTTCCATACAACCTTGCCCAGGCCTGCGCCCTGGAGAACCTTTCCAGGCGCAGATGCATGGTCTTGCGAGACTAGCGGATGCCACCACCAATTAACAAATTTAGCTCAAGCCTATCTTGCCCAAATTGTGATATTCTTTTAAAGAGAATTTCACTTTAATCACCCATTTTCTTTTCTCCCTTCTTTTGGGTTCTTCTTTATCCCAAATGCTGATGAGGTGAAGCTGCGAAGTCTGATAAGTGTGTGTGTGTGTGTGTCTGTATATATACACATACGTACGTATGGGCTGCAAGCTGGTACCTCCGACAAAAGAAATTGCTCCATACCTGTAGAAGTTTGTCAGAGGTAAATTAAATGCCCATCAACTGTAACTACCTGGAAGTTCAGACCAAAGCATAATAATGTGCAAAATCATTTGACACAACTTTAATGGTCCATCAAATGTGATGGAGGATTTAGAGGATATGTGAACAACTCCTCTCAAATTTATCTGCAACAATGGTAGATGTATCCAAAAGTGAAAAAGTATAAGTTATTGACATGAACTGGGATTTATATGTAAAAACAAACTTGTGAAATACCTTCACATTCTCTAGCTGTCCCAAGTGCTTGGAATTACTGTGAAGAGTCCTCAGTATTGCTCTCTGCAAATTTAGTAGCTAATTTTCTGACAGTCAGTTCCCATAAACAGTAAATGAGATTAAAACTAATGAGGATGGGGGAGAGGTTAGTGGGATGCTGATTAGAACACCCGTGCTGTGAACACGCGGTATCCATTCGAACAAGCAGTGGCTGAAAATTAAACCAATAAACAATGGTGACTTGGGTACTTATTAATAGCTTGGATCCTGCCTTGTTCTTTGCTAGTAAATTTTTTTTTTAAAGAGCATATTATGATTTTTTTTTAGAATCAGAATTGAGTTTATTATCACTGACATGTGGTAAAATGTTTTGTGGCAGCAGTGCTGTGCAATACATAAAATTACCAAAAATTACAGTAAGAAATATTTTTAAAAATCAGGTAAGTTGTGCAAAAAGGGAACAAAAGTTGTGAGGTACTGTTCATGGGTTCATTGTCTAATCTAATGGCAGAGAGGAAGAAACTGTTCCTAAAACGTTGAGTGTGTGTCTTCAGGCTCCTGTACTTGCTCTCTCATGGTAGTAATGAGTCATGGGTGATTGAGGTCCTTGATGTTGGATGCCATCTTTTTGAGGCATCAACTTGTTAGTACAGAGGCTTTTCATTTCTATTACTAATGACAAAGTGCTAGTTAGCATTTTCCAATAAAATATACCATTAGAATCAAAATTATTTTGCCCTGTAGATGGTGCAGTGGGTTAGAAAATTTCCTTTAACCTCAGAG
Organism: Mobula birostris; assembly: GCF_030028105.1. Taxonomy (NCBI): domain Eukaryota; kingdom Metazoa; phylum Chordata; class Chondrichthyes; order Myliobatiformes; family Myliobatidae; genus Mobula; species Mobula birostris. Next base: position 3,414,088 of record NC_092389.1, read on the forward strand.
GCAACAGCCAAATGTTAGATTGAATCTTTTTGACTGTTCAGTCCTGTTCTTGTTTTTTAAAGATGCTGATTTATTTATCACATGTACATGAAATATGCAGTGAAATGTATCATTTGCATTTACAATCAACACAACCAAGGATGTGCACAATGTTCAACAAAACACAAAACACAAGCAGAACTACAACAGAAAACAAGATAACAGCAAAACAAGCTTCCACCTCTATGTGTGCGCGCACACGCACACACACTCCTCCACCCCCACGACAGGCTGCCTCTGGCCCTCCAGTCCTTGGCCATGGACTCTGAAATTTGCAGACGTCTGTTCTCCACTGTCCAGTCCCTGGCCCAGACTTGAACCTCCAGTCCCTGGGCCGGACTCGCACATTCAACATTCAGACTTGCTGACTTTGGTCTTATATCTTTCACGCTTTCTACATCCAGACTCAACAAGCTCACGACTTCAACCTTCAGCTTTGCATTCTGGGTATTGACCCTAGGACTCGTAAACCATGGGTTTGACCTTCAGGCCCTAACTAAAAGGAGAAGAGGAATATTAGTACTAATGCACCATGATGTCCTCAAGGAACAGATCAGATAAGAGAAGCAGGTGGAGTTTCTGTTTCAAAAAACAAACTGCTGGAGGAACTGAGCACACGGCAGCATTTGTGGAGGAAAGTGGATGTCGAGATTTCCTGTTGAGATCCTTTATCTGGACTTAATTGATAGAGGAGTGATAACTGTTATAAAGTAAAGGGAAGGGGTGATGTGACCTTCCTGTTTCTCTGTCCACAGGAAGTTTCCATCAGGAAGGATGATGTAGTATTTAAGTATTTAAATTTTTATTTTGGTTCTGTCTGGGGACTTTTTTTCTGTTGGTATTCTCATTTGGCAATACTGGGTATGGAAATAATCACTAAAATGCTAGGGATTTTTTCTTTGCAGTGAAGGTGATTTGATAGAGGTATACAAGATTGCAGAGGCATAGATAGAGTGGATAGTCAGACTTTTCCTGGGATGGAAATGGCTAATATGAGGGGCATAATTTTATGGTGATTGGAGGAATGTTATTTACACAGAGTGGTTGGTGCGTGGAATGTACTGCCTGGCAGGGTGTTAGAGGTAGACATGGAGACATTTAAGAGACTCTTAGATAGGCATGTTGATGATAGGTTTGTGCGAGGGAAGTGTTAAATTGATCTTAGAGTAGGTTAAAATGTTGACACAGCATTGTGGCCCAAAGGGCCTCAAATGTTCGATGTTCTAAAAGGATGCATCATCTTTTGGTTTCAATATGATAGAATTAAACTGCCACACATCCTCTCTTGCCACTCACCTGTGTATCCCATTGACCAATGTGATTAATCAGGAGTCATCATGTGTATTTTGAAAGTTTACAAAATAATTCTTAAAACAAATGGAATGAAAGTGAAAATTGTGTATTGTTGGAGCAGAGATCTAATGGTGGAAAAATAAAACTTTCCACTTTGATCCTCAATGGCTGTTTTTATCTTCAACTGAAAATTTAAGTTGCTAAGGCAAAAAGGAGAGTGTTAACAGCATATGTTAACTACTTTATTGTTCAGTCATTTAGTCAAGTCCAAGTCTTTGTGACCATAGGGTTTTCATGGCAAGAGCTTTTCTTCTGTACAGATACTGCTGCTGCCCGGGTTGGGACCCGGCTGGGTTTGAACTCACGACCATCTGCCTTGAAGTTCAGTGCTGATGCCACTACACCACCAGCCGGCTAGTGTTAACTGCTATTGTCATCCTATTCCAGTAAATTCATATTGTTTATTGGTAAGTCAAAGTAAGTCATGTCAAGTCAGGTCACTTTTTATTATCATTTTGACCATAACTGCCGGTACAGAACATAGTAAAAATGAGACAATGTTTTCCAGGACCATGGTGCTACATAAAACAATATAAAAACTACACTGAACTACGTAAAACAACACAATAACCACTAGACTACAGACCTACCCAGGACTGCATAAAGTGCACAAAACAGTGCAGGTGTTACAATAATTAATAAACAAGACAATATACACAGTAGAGGGTATAATAGGTTGGTGTCAGTCCAGGCTCTGGGTATTGAGGAGTCTGATGGATTGGGGGAAGAAACTGTTCCATAGTCTGGTTGTGAGAGCCCAAATACTTTGGTGCCTTTTGCCAGATGGCAGGAGGGAGAAGAGTTTGTATGAGGGGTGCATGGAGTCCTTCATAATGCTGTTTGATTTGCAGATGCAGCGTGTGGTGTAAATGTCTGTAATGGCGGGAAGAGAGACTCTGATGATCTTCTCAGCTGACCTCACTATCTGCTGCAGGGTCTTGCGATCCGGGACGGTGCAATTTCCGAACCAGGCAGTGATGCAGCTGCTCAGGATGCTCTCAATACAACCTCTGTAGAATGTGGTGAGGATGGGGGGCGGGGAGATGGACCTTTCTCAGCTTTCGCAGAAAGTAGAGACGCTGCTGGGCTTTCTTTGCTATGGAGCTGGTGTTGAGGGACCAGGTGAGATTCTGTGCCAGGTGAACACCAAGAAATTTGGTGCTCTTAACGATCTCTACGGAGGAGTCATTGATGTTCAGTGGAGAGTGGTCGTTCCTTGTCCTCCTGAAGTCAATAACCAGCTCTTTTGTTTTGTTCACATTCAGAGACAGGTTGTTGGCTCTGCACCAGTCCGTTAGCCGCTGTACCTCCTCTCTGTATGCTGACTCATTGTTCTTGCTGATGAGACCCACCATGGTCGTGTCATTGGCGAACTTGATGATGTGGTTCGAACTGTGTGTTGCAGCACAGTCATGAGTCAGCAGATCCTTGACTGTGCACAAATCAAGTAGAGTTTATTGTCATATACACAGTGCAACTACAGCAAGGTACCTGTAAAAAAAATTGCTTTCAGCATTACAAGCACATTGATTCAGACAACACACAGAAGATTAATTATACAAGTGTGTTAAGGAAAATTGACTTTGCAAAGCAAGAAATTAGTGCAAAAAAGTCTAAAGATTAGTTTTATTTCTCACATGTACATCGAAACATTAAAACATAATGGTGAAATGTGCCATTTGCATCAATGACCAACACAGTCTGAGAAGGATGTGCTTGGGGCAGCCGCAAGTGTTGCCACACTTACTGTGCCAACACAATAGTTGCAGGAAGGAGCAGTTCCTGATCCTGGTGGTGTGGGAATCATGCCATTCAGCTGTCCCAGGTTAGTTCTGTATCCAGGATAATCTGACTTGGTCTTAACAAATGGCAATTGTGCTAAACACTTTTCCATGGTGACGCAATGGTGCAATAGTTAATTTTGCTAACTCACAACTACCAGGAACCCACCTTCAAAACTGATCTCAGATCTGTGTGGAGTTTCATACTCTCCACGACTACCTGAGTTTCACCACACGTTCAGAAGATTTTATAGAGGGTGCCATAGTAGTTACTGTGATGCTACTACAGCTTGGGTGTCATAGTTTGGAGTTCGATTCCGACGTCCTCTGAAGGAAATTTGTACGTCTTCCTGTGAGCACGTAGGTGTCCTCCCACAGTACAAAGATGTACTGGTTAGTAGGTTTCACAAGACAAAGGAACAGAAGTAGGCCATTCGGCCCATCAAGTCTGCTCTGCAGCTCCCCCATGAACTAAACTATTCACCCATCTAGTTCCTTTCTTTTTCAATCTTTTTATTAATTTCAAAATATAGAAACAAAACATAGCAATAATACAAATAGTAGGAGATATATTGTTACACTTAAGAAAAGTAATTGTAAAATCAAATAGTGTAAATTAACAAAGCTCCCAATCATGTAGAACTAACAACGGATAATACAAAGCAAAAAAAAAACTGGAAAAAAAAATCATGAAAAAGAGAAAAAAACAAAACAAAAAAAAAGCAAACCCCATCCCCAAAGAAAAACAAAATTAACCAACTAAACTAAAAGACTTGGGCAAAACTAACAACTTAAAATGGAAAAGAAGAAAACCTTAGTGTCGATGACTCCATTCCCCTCCAACAACAGTACAGAGAGATAAAACAAGTTTGGAAATGATCAAATTACATCAAATGAAAATGCTGAATGAATGGCCTCCAAGTTTTTCCAAACTTAATAGAAGGGTCATAAACTGCACTTCTAATTTTCTCCAAATTCAAACACACCATAGTTTGTGAAAACCAATGAAATATATTAGGAGGGTTAATCTCTTTCCAATTCAACAAAATAGACCTTCTAGCCATTAAAGTAAGAAATACAATCATCCTTCGTGATGAAGATATTCACCCATCTAGTTCCAATTTCCGTTTTTTACCCCGTATCCCTTGATACCCTGACTAATCAGATACCTATCAATCTCCTCCTTAAACACCCTCAATGATCGGGCCTCCACAGCTGTATGTGGCAATGAATTCCACAAATCCACGACCCTCTGGCTAAAAAAATTTCTCTTCATCTCTGTTTTAACTGGATACCCTCTAATTCTAAGACTATGGTCTCTTGTCCTGGACTCACCCACCAAGGGAAACAACCTTTCCACATCTACTCTGTCCAACCCTTTCAACATTCGAAACGTTTCTGTGAGATCCCCTCTCATTCTTCTATATTCCAATGAATACAATCCAAGAGCCGACAAACGCTCCTCATATGTTAGCCTCATATGTTAATTGGTCATTGTAAATTGTCCTGTGACTAGGCTAGGGTTAAGTAGGTGGGTCGCTGTGGCTGCAAGGGCCCATTCTGCTCTGTATATCCAAATAAGATAAAAATAAACTGGCCACTGTAAATTATGCCAAGTGTAGATTGGTGACAGTAAGGCGAATGGGGGACTTGATGAGTTTATGGGACAGAATAGGGGTGCAGGGAAAATAATTGGGAAAATGTGAGTGATGGGGAGCTGGCAGATTCAGCGGACCAACTGTTGTCAGAACTTATGAGAAGTGCAAAAATATGAGTGAATATTATGCTTGACTTGCCTATCACCTGTCAGTTTGTAATTCTTCCTGCCCCACCACCTTATTCCAGCTTTTTCCCCTTTCCTTTCCAGTCCTGATTAAGGATCTCAGCCTGAAACATCAACTGCTTATTCATCTCCATAGATGCTGCCTGACCTCCTGAGCTCCTCCAGCATTTAGTGTGTGTTACTAAGTAAGGAGGTTAATCTTTGGATGTTGATTCAAGTCTGACAAGATGCAGAGCAAGAGAGTGTATAAGGAATGTACCCCAGAGCTGGCCTGAGCTTTCTAAGGAACTGGCTTCAAGTTGGCCTCAGGTGCTGACATTGACCCATAGGGTGAACAATAGATCTGTACTTAATGCTCAGTGTGTTCAACAAAAATCCATCACAGGTCAGAGAGCTGGTAAATAGTTGGTCCCAGAGAGCATATTTTATAATTGGCACATAGTGTTCAGACCTAGAGAACTCAGCAGGTAGTGGATCCTGTAGTGAAGAAAGCAAAGGTCATTAATAAAGGTACTAAAACAAACTAATTGAACACATGCTCAAGTACTTTAGGGGATGTAGTACCAGGAACAAAGTGAATATAGTTGCATGAACAAAGAATTCCAATGAGCAGACGTATTTTTAACACGTCAGGAAACCAACCAGAGTGGCTTTGCTGAGGCATGGATAGCTGCTTGGCTTGCAATGACAGTAGTTAACACTGATGAAAGGTTTCTGCCTGAAATGTCAACTGTTTATTCCTCATCTGCAGAGTTCCTCCAGCATTTTGTATGTGTTATGCTGGATTTCCAGCATCTGCAGAATCTCTTGTGTTTATAGTTAACTGAAGAAGCTGAGATGGAAAGTCTCACCACCACCTCCGTGTAGGGTCTTCAAAGAACTGAGGAAGCAGATCAATAGGCAAGGACACAACTTATCCTATTTTTCTTGCTTGTTCATATTTTCTTCCCACTTCTGCTCTGAATGTTTACCAGATTTCTTCCTCACCCCATTCTAATCTCCACTCTGGCCTGTGTGTCCATGCTCTGTCTATGCAAAACACCAAGCGGGTTATAGACAGGTTGTATATATAGTCTCTTCCCTGGGTTGGGGAATCAAGAACTTGGTGGTACAGGTTTAAGGAGTGAGGCATGAGGTTTAATAGAAATCTGAGGGGCAACTTTTTCTCCCAGAGGGTTGTGGATATACTGAATAGGCTGCCAGAAGTGTTTGAGGCAGGTACATTAATAACACTTCAAGGGCACTTGGACAGGCTCATGGGTTGGAAAGGTTTAGTTTGATATGGGCCATACTCATGCATGGGTCAGTGGGACTGAAGGGCCTTTGTCTGTTTTCTATGATAGCTTGATTAGTGACTGTATTAAATGAATGGTGCTCTATTATCAACAATTTTCCATATAGAAATAATATTCCTTTTTAATGTACTTAATGACCTTTTTTAAGTAGTAGAAACCTCTATTAAACTGGGTGCTGCAGTTTATAGAGTGCTCCCTCAGTTCCACTGTGTTGAGTTTCATACTCTCCACGACTGCCTGAGTTTCATCACATGTTTAGAAGATTCTCCCTTTGACCTCGTGGGTTTCCCCTGGGTGCATCCTAAAGGACTTTGGATTGGTAGGTTAATTGGTCACTGTAAATTGCTTCTGATGTGTAGGAGAATGATAGGAAATGTGAGGTATTGATGGGAAAGTGGGGAGAACAAGGGAATGGTAGTACAGAATTGCTCTGTAGCGAGGGGGAGGGGAGATTGATGAGGACCTATGTCAATAAGGAAATATGAATATGATATGTAGAATACCTCTTTGCCATCCATGCTCCAGTAAAGATAATGCCAGTGATTAAGACTCACTTCACATCTCCTCACACAGCTTTGTTTAGCATCTTCACTCCGTCTGCCTCAAAAGGCAGGATTTCCAGGGGACCACCCATTTCAATTCTACTTTGAATTCCCGTTGTGACATGTTGGTTCATGGCCTTGTCTATGATCACAATGAGAAGAGCAATGCCTCATATATTGTCTGGATAGCCTCCAGCCTGATAGCATAAACATCAATTTCTCTCATTTCCAGTAATTACTCCCCCTTCTCTCTTTTTTTTTCCCATTCCCCATTCTGGCTCCCCTCTTACTGTTTTGCTTCTCTTCTCACCTGCCTACCACCTTCCCCTGGTGCCCCTCTTCCTTCCCTTTCTCCCATGGTCCACTCTCCTTTCCCATCAGATTCCTCCTTCAGTACTTTTACCTCTTCCACATAGCACCTCAGCTTCTTACTTCATACCACCATTTCTCTTTCTCTTCACCTGGTTTCACCTATCACCTGGCAGCTTGTACTCCTTGCCCCCTGCCCCCCACCACCTTCTAATTCTGGCCTCTTACCCTTTCCTTTCCAGTTCTGATGAAGGGTCTCGGCCTGTTCATTTACCTCCATAGACACTGCCAGCGTCGTGTGTGTGTGTTGACTTTGGGTTCCCAGCATCTGCAGAATCTCGTCTTTATCCAGTTTTTTTTTCTTGTAGGTCTTTGCCATACTGTCTTTCAAATCTTTTTCTTATTATTTTATTCAAAAATAACACGAGTACATCGAAGTAAACAACACTTACAATATCTCAAGGAAAAAAAAACATTATTTTAAGGATTGAAAAATTTTGGTGATAGTAAAAAAACCCTACTAAGCAGAAAAAGTGGGGGAAAAAACCGATTAGGTGTTCAACCCCGGAGCCGTGCGTCATACAAAAAGCTTCTAAAGATAAACATCAAACCGCCAGCAAGAAAAGAAAATACTGAAAATTTACAATTAGATCATGGAGGAAATCTATTAATTAACTCAAATGATAATAACAAGCAAATGAACCCCATCTTTTCTCAAAATCAAATAAAGGCTCGACTTCTAATTTTCTCCAAACTAAGACATAGCATCACTTGAGAGAATCATTGTGACAAAGTGGGAGCTGATGTATCCTTCCAATTCAACAAAATGGCCCTCCTAGCTATCAATGTAACAAATGCAATAACATGTTGGTCAGAAACAGAAATACCACAGATATTTTGAGGAATTATTCCAAAAAGCACAGTTAATTTGTTAGGTTGTAAATTAATTTTAAGTGCTTTAGAAATTGTTGAAAAGACTGACTTCCAGAACTGCTCCAGTATAGAACAGGACCAAAACATGTGGGTCAGTGTAGCTGTCTCAGTTTTACATCTATCACACTATCAACATTAGGGAATATTTTAGACAATCTCTCCTTCGTCAAATGGTAATGATGTACAATTTTAAATTGAATCAGCGAATGACTAGCACAGATCGAAGAAGAGTTAACCAGCCTCAGGATCCGCGTCCAATCCTCCGTCATAAAAGTCAAATTGAGTTCCTTTTCCCAATTTTGTTTAATCTAAACTAAAGGACGCTTATCCCATTGTAATAATAAATTACAAATTTTTCCAATAGAACCCTTGATCGAAGGGTTCATACTCATAATAGTATCTAACAGGTCAGCATCCAATATGTAAGGAAAATTACTCAAATATTTTTGTAAGAAATGTCTAACTTGAAGGTATTGTAAAAAGTGTGAGTATGAAAGAGAATATTTATCAACTAATTGTTCAAAAGACATCAATCTATCTTCTTTAAATAAATCCAAAAAATAATTAATACCTATTTTTCCAAAGTAAAAAAAAATGGATCACTCAAAGAAAGCTTAAAAAAGTAATTTCGATAAATTAAACTACAAAGTTTAAATTTTTTAAGATTAAAAAAATTGCGGAACTGGAGCCAAATTTGTAGAGTGCTTAATCACAGGGTATAGGTTTAAATTAGTAACTTTAGCTAATTGTATAGGTAAAGCAACTCCCAAAAACAAGGCTAAATAAAACTGTTTCACAGCTTTCAATTCCAGGTCTACCCAAATTGGCTGTTCGTTCTTATCAACCCAATATAACCAAAAGGACATGTATCGCACATTAACAGCCCAATAATATATTCTTAGATTAGGCAAAGCCATATTGTCAATACTAAGCATAAAGTCATTGCTATTCATTTTGTGTAAAGTCATAGAACAATTATTGTGGTTCTTTCAGATAACCACTCTTTTATATTATACATTAATATGCAAGGAATGGAGGTTTTTCTTTCCACACCCAGAGGTTGTTGGAGATTGGAATGCATTGTCTGAAGGTGGTGCAGGAAGAGACATTTAAGTAGTACCAATATAGGAATGCTTAATAGGGATATAGGCCAAACATGGGTAAATGGTAACATCTTATGTAGACAACTTGCTTGCTGTGGGCAAGTTGGGTCAAAGAGCCTATTTCCATGTTGTATAACTCTATGACTGTAATATAGATTCGAGAGACACTGTCTATCTTGGAGATATCTGTAATCATGGCTGAATCAAAAGGTGAAATTTGGAATTTTAGATGGAATTTGTGTGAATGATTAGGGTCGAGACATTAATTGAAGAAAGAGTGAGTTTGTGTGTTTTACAGATTGCTGACTGAAGCCCAGGAGAACAGAAAGCAAAGAGGCATCTGGTTCTAATGAAAATTCATCAGTCTGAAACGTTAACTCAGTTTCTCTCTCCATGGGTGCTGCCTGACCTGCTGGATAGTTAGAGAAGTTCGTGTGAATTGTTATTTTTTTTAAAGTCAGTATTTAATATACTAAGCTAAGACTCATCTAGTGGTTCAGGGTGACAGAATGGGGAAACACCTAGTTTATTGGCCAATATCCCCTTTCAGTCAATACTTGCAAGATAATGACTTGATGTTTGTGGGATCTTGCTACATGCAAGGCACTTACCTGGCATATCAGCTGCAACTGCACAGAATTCATTGGAAATTAATCACAGCTTCTGAGGACCTTGTTTACCAGGTAAGGATGTATGCACTATTGGGTTAATTAGTGATTCCCTCTGCAGTTTGACCTTCACTGGCCAAGCTGATAGATGAACACGATGAGTGGGATGCTGGCATCTGAGTCAGTGAAAGGTCTTTGTACCTGACAGGGAAGCGGGTAGAAGGGCGATGTTAATGGAGATGGACTGAACAGATGGCAGTTCCATCTCAGCTCCTCAGGCATTGCTGTTACAACAGACAAAACAGTAAATGTCACTCCTGAGACCAGAACAACTTAGCAACGACCTGATGTAAAACCAACACTGTAATTCTAATGAGGTTGATACCCATAATATATCTCCTGATTGGGTTATAAAATTTAATCAGTCTCTGTGGATAAATCACCCTTCTTAAAAATCTTGGTTCTATCCTGCAGTGTACGCTCCGTGGTGCAACAATGATTTTCTGTCATCCAAAAGAACTGCTTTTGGTCTTTTGTCCTCCCTCTCTTCTCTCATTTTCCATTCCCTATTCTGGCTCCCTCCTTACCCCTTCTCTTCTCCTCACCTGCCCATCACCACCCCATGGTGTGCTTCCTCCTTTCCCTTTTCCCATCGTCCACTCGCCTCCTATCAGATTCCTCCTTCTTCAGCCCTTTATCTCCTCCACCTATCACCTCCCAGCTTCTTACTTCATTCCATCTCCACCCACCCAGCTTCTCCCTCACCTGGTCCATCTGCCAGATTGTCCTCCTCCTCCTCTCCCACCTTCTTGTTCTGGCAGCTTTTCCTTTCCTTTCCAGTCCTGATGAAGGGTCTTGGCCCAAAACATCGACAGTTTTTTGGCTTCTATAGATGTTGCCTCATCTGCTGAATTCCTCCAGTATTTTGTGTGTTGCTTCTGAATTTCAACATCTGGAGAATTTTAAGTGTTGTTGTATCCATGCACGCAATGATTTTTAAAAATGCTTAATTCTGTCAGTGCAGTAAAGTCTAGCTGTATCCTAATAATCATTGCTGGAAATGCAAGAGATTGCAGATGTTGAAATCAGGAGCAACACATGACCTGGCAGGATACAAGGGCACAGCCTCAGAATATTATATATTATTAATATATAAATATCCAACTCAGGACATCCCTTTAAGAACTGAAATGGGGAGGAATTTCTTCAGCCAGAGAGTGGTGAATCTGGAGTTTATTGCCAAAGATGGCTGCGGAAGCTCTCTCATAGGATGTGTTCAAGATTGTTATTTCCTGCACAGAAGTGTAAAGGAGAACAAAATAATTGTTACTCCAGATCTGATGCAGTACGAAAGCAAAGAAGATACAGAACGCATAATAATAATCAAAACACACATAGCTTATATACATAGATTTACATAGAAACGTAGAAAATAGGTGCAGGAGTAGGCTATTCGGCCCTTCGAGCCTGCACCGCCATTTATTATGATCATGGCTGATCATCCAACTCAGAACCCCGCCCCAGCCTTCCCTCCATACCCCCTGATCCCCGTAGCCACAAGGGCCATATCTAACTCCCTCTTAAATATAGCCAATGAACTGGCCTCAACTGCTTCCTGTGGCAGAGAATTCCACAGATTCACCACTCTCTGAGTGAAGAAGTTTTTCCTAATCTCGGTCCTAAAAGGCTTCCCCTTTATCCTCAAACTGTGACCCCTTGTTCTAGACTTCCCCAACATCGGGAACAATCTTCCTGCACCTAGCCTGTCCAATCCCTTTAGGATTTTATACGTTTCAATCAGATCCCCCCTCAATCTTCTAAATTCCAACGAGTACAAGCCCAGTTCATCCAGTCTTTCTTCATATGAAAGTCCTGCCATCCTAGGAATCAATCTGGTGAATCTTCTTTGTACTCCCTCTATGGCAAGGATGTCTTTCCTCAGATTAGGGGACCAAAACTGCACACAATACTCCAGGTGTGGTCTCACCAAGGCCTTGTACAACTGCAGTAGTACCTCCCTTTTCCTGTACTCAAATCCTCTCGCTATAAATGCCAGCATACCATTCGCCTTTTTCACCGCCTGCTACATTTGTCTTTACCAGTCTTTTCCTTTTTACATACCTATAAAAGCTTTCACAGTCAGTTTTTATGTTCCCCGCCAGTTTTCTCTCATAATCTTTTTTCCCCTTCCTAATTAAGCCCTTTGTCCTCCTCTGCTGAACTCTGAATTTCTCCCAGTCCTCAGGTGAGCCACTTTCTCTGGATAATTTGTATGCTGCTTCTTTGGAATTGATACTATCCCTAATTTCTCTTGTCAGCCACGGGTGCACTACCTTCCTTGATTTATTCTTTTGCCAAACTGGGATGAACAATTGTTGTAGTTCATCCATTGAACCTTTAAATGCTTGCCATTGCATATCCACCGTCAATCCTTTAAGTGTCATTTGCCAGTCTATCTTAGCTAACTCACGTCTCATACCTTCAAAGTTACCCCTCTTTAAGTTCAGAACCTTTGTTTCTGAATTAACTATGTCACTCTCCATCTTAATGAAGAATTCCACCATATTATGGTCACTCTTACCCAAAGGGCCTCTCACGACATGATTGCTAATTAACCCTTCCTCATTGCTCAAAACCCAGTCCAGAATAGCCTGCTCTCTAGTTGGTTCCTCGACATGTTGGTTCAAAAAACCATCCCGCATACATTCCAAGAAATCCTCTTCCTCAGCACCTTTACCAATTTGGTTCACCCAATCTACATGTAGATTGAAGTCACCCATTATAACTGCTGTCCCTTTATTGCACACATTTCTAATTTTCTGTTTAATACCATCTCCGACCTCACTACTACTGTTAGGTGGCCTGTACACAACTCCCACCAGCGTCTTCTGCCCCTTAGTGTTACGCAGCTCTACCCATATCGATTCCACATCCTCCCGGCTTATGTCCTTCCTTTCTATTGCGTTAGTCTCTTCTTTAACCAGCAACGCCACCCCACCTCCCCTCCCTTCATGTCTATCCCTCCTGAATATTGAATATCCCTGAATGTTGAGCTCCCATCCTTGGTCACCCTGGAGCCATGTCTCTGTGATCCCAACTATATCATTTGAAGCAGAATTTCAAAGTCAAAGTAAATTTATTATCAAAGTACATATATGTCACCATATACAACCCTGAGATTCATTCTCTTGCAGGCATTTGCAGGAAATATAAAGAAATAAAATAAAATCTATGATTATTTATAAAGATTGACAAACAACCAATGTGCAAAAGAAATCAGCCACAATTGAATGATGTAGTAGACTCAATGGGCTGAATGGCCAAACTCTGCTCCTACAGTGCCTTAAAGAAGTACTCAGCCCCCACACCCATTTTCATATTTTACTGTCTCATTTTGAAAATTTGAATGTATTAAAATAGGATTTTTGAGCTGATCTACAAATCATTGTGCATCATGTCAAATCAAAAGAAAAAACCCAAAACCCATCAACAATTTACTAAACATTAAAAACCAAATTTAAGGGTGAAAAAGTATTCATCCCTTTTGTAATTACTGCATTAACTTTTCACAGGTGTAATATATTACCTTACCAAAACAGCCAATTTGTTCGTGTAGAAAATTGGAGGATCACCGGTTTTCAATGAATATATATTAAACAATCTGGAGGAGGGGACTATGTGTAGTGTATCTAAGTTTGCTGATAACACAAAATTCAGTGGAGAAGTAAATTGTACAGAGGATATGGAGAGTCTGCAAAGTGATAGAGGATATAGATTAAGTGAGTGGGCAAGGATCTGGCAGATGGCGTTCAATGTTGGTTAAAAAAATGGGAGATCAGATTATTATTTAAATGGTGAAAGATTGCAGCATGCTGTTGTGCAGAGGGACTTGGGAGTGCTTGTTCATGAATCACAAAAGGTTGCTTTGCAGGTACAGCGGGCTAGAGAGATTGAATTTATGAGCAGGGAAGTTATGCTGCAGCTGTACAGGGTACTGGTGAGACCGCACCTAGAGTACTGCGTGCAGTTCTGGTCTCCATACTTGAGGAAGGATATACTGGCTTTGGAGGCAGTGCAGAGGAGGTTCACCAGGTTGATTCCAGAGATGAGGGGGTTGACCTGTGAGGAGAGATTGAGTCGTCTGGGACTGTACTCACTGGTGTTCAGAAGAAAGAGAGGAGATCTTATTAAACACACAAAATTATGAAAGGGGTAGATAAGATAGAGGCAGGAAAGTTGTTTCCACTGGTAGGTGAGAATAGAAGTAGGGGACATAGCCTCAAGATTCGGGAGAGTAGATTTAGGATGGAATGAGGATGAGGAGGAACTGCTTTTCCCAGAGGGTGGTGAATCTGTGGAATTCTCTGTCCAATGAAGAAGTGGAGGCTACCTCAGTAAACATATTTAAAACAAGGTTGGATAGATGTTTGCGTAGTAGGGGAATTATGGGTTATGGGGGAAAAGCAGGTAGGTGAAGATGAGTCCATGGTCAGGTCAGCTTTACAAGGCTCCCTGGTCTTCTGCAGAAGGAAAACTGGGCAGCATCTCGGGGAGGAAAAGGATTGCAGGCTCCATCCTTCACTCCTCCCCCTTGCCCAGCTCTCCCATCCCCCCTCACTAAACTACCCCCACTCGTCATCCATTTTCCTTCTCTCCATCCCCTCCTCCCTCCACATAACCCTCAATTCTCTCCCCCACCCGATCCGCCCTCTCCCCTCATAACCACCCTGTCACTCCTCCCTCCACCCATCACCCCTCCCCCCCACACATCACCCCTCCCCATCCCCCACTCCTCCCATCACCCCTTCCCCTACCTTCCCCCACCCTCCTCCCCCCACCCATCACCCCTCCCCCACCCCTCACCCCAACACTCAATTCTCCTCCCCTCCCTCTCCTCCTCCCCCATTCCCCCACCTCCCCCTTCCCTTCCCCCCACTCCATTCCCCCCCTCCCCCCACTCCCCCCTCTCTCTCCCCTCCCCTCCCCCTCTATCTCCCCTCCCCTCCCCCCTCTCTCCCCCACTCCCCCTCCCCTCCCCCTCTCTCCCCTCGCCCCTCCCTCCCCCTCCCTTTCTCTCCCCTCCCCCCACCCCCAACCCCTCCCCCTCCCCCTCCCCCCACTCCCCGACCCCTCCACTTCTCCGCCCCTCCCCGCTCTCCCCCTCCCCTCCCCCACTCCCCCTCCCCTCCCCCTCTCCCCCTCCCTCCACTCCCCCTCCCCTCCCTCTCCCTCCTCTGTCTCCCTCCCCTCCCCCCCTCTCTCCCGCCTCTGTCTCCCTCCCCTCCCCCCTCTCTCCCCCACTCCCCCTCTCCTCCCCTCTCTCTCCCCTCCCCCCACTCCCCAACCCCTCCTCCCTCCCCTTCTCTCCTCCCCTCCCCCCTCTCCCCCTCCCCCCCTCTCCCCCTCTCCCCTCCCCCTCCCCCTCTCTCTCCTCCCCTCTCCCCCCCCCCTCTCTCCTCCCCTCTCCCCTCCCCCCTCTCTCTCCTCCCCTCTCCCCTCCCCCCTCTCTCTCCTCCCCTCTCCCTTCCCCCCTCTCTCTCTCCTCCCCTCTCCCCTCCCCCTCCCCCCTCTCTCTCCTCCCCTCTCCCCTCTCTCTCCTCCCCTCTCCCCCTCCCCCCTCCCCCTCCCCCTCCCCCCCTCCCCCTCCCCTCCCCCCCCTCCCCCTCCCCCTCCCCTCCCCCCTGCTCCCCTCCCCTCCCCCTCCTCTCCTACCCTCCCCCTCCTCTCCTCCCCTCCCCCTCCTCTCCTCCCCTCCCCCTCCTCTCCTCCCCCTCCTCCCTCTCCTCCCCCTCTCTCCCCTCCCCTCTCTCTCCTCCCCTCTCCCCTCCCCTCTCACTCCTCCCCTCTCCCCTCCCCTCTCACTCCTCCCCTCTCCCCTCCCCTCTCTCTCCTCCCCTCTCCCCTCCCCTCTCTCTCCTCCCCTCTCCCCTCCCCTCTCTCCTCCCCTCTCTCTCCTCCCCTCTCTCCTCCCCCCTCTCCCCTCCCCCCTCTCTCTCTCCTCCACTCTCCCCTCCCCTCTCCCCTCCCCCTCCCCCTCTCTCTCCTCCCCTCTCCCCTCCCTCTCCTCCCCTCTCCCCTCCCCCACTCCCCAACCCCTCCTCCCTCCCCTTCTCTCCTCCCCTCCCCCCTCTCCCCCTCCCCCCCTCTCCCCCTCTCCCCTCCCCCTCCCCCTCTCTCTCCTCCCCTCTCCCCTCCCCCCCTCTCTCTCCTCCCCTCTCCCCTCCCCCCTCTCTCTCCTCCCCTCTCCCTTCCCCCCTCTCTCTCTCCTCCCCTCTCCCCTCCCCCTCCCCCCTCTCTCT
Source organism: Mobula birostris (assembly GCF_030028105.1). Classification (NCBI taxonomy): domain Eukaryota; kingdom Metazoa; phylum Chordata; class Chondrichthyes; order Myliobatiformes; family Myliobatidae; genus Mobula; species Mobula birostris. The sequence continues at coordinate 3,430,133 of NC_092389.1, forward strand.
CCTCCCCTCTCCCTCCCCCCTCTCTCTCCTCCCCTCTCCCCTCTCTCTCCTCCCCTCTCCCCCCTCTCTCTCCTCCCCTCTCCCCCTCCCCCCTCCCCCTCCCCCTCCCCTCCCCCCCCTCCCCTCCCCCCCTCCCCCTCCCCTCCCCCCTGCTCCCCTCCCCTCCCCCTCCTCTCCTCCCCCTCCTCCCTCTCCTCCCCCTCTCTCTCCTCCCCCTCTCCCCTCCCCCTCTCCCCTCCCCTCTCTCTCCTCCCCTCTCCCCTCCCCTCTCTCTCCTCCCCTCTCCCCTCCCCTCTCTCCCCTCCCCTCTCTCCCCTCCCCTCTCTCTCCTCCCCTCTCTCTCCTCCCCTCTCCCCTCCCCTCTCTCCTCCCCTCTCTCCTCCCCCTCTCCCCTCCCCCCTCTCTCTCTCCTCCACTCTCCCCTCCCCTCTCCCCTCCCCCTCCCCCTCTCTCTCCTCCCCTCTCCCCTCCCTCTCCTCCCCTCTCCCCTCCCTCTCCTCCCCTCTCCCCTCCCCCACTCCCCCTCCCCTCCCCCTCCCTCCACTCCCCCTCCCCTCCCTCTCCCTCCACTCCCCCTCCCCTCCCTCTCCCTCCTCTGTCTCCCTCCCCTCCCCCCCCTCTCTCCCGCCTCTGTCTCCCTCCCCTCCCCCCTCTCTCCCCCACTCCCCCTCTCCTCCCCTCTCTCTCCCCTCCCCCCACTCCCCAACCCCTCCTCCCTCCCCTTCTCTCCTCCCCTCCCCCCTCTCCCCCTCCCCCCCTCTCCCCTCTCCCCTCCCTCTCCTCCCCTCTCCCCTCCCTCTCCTCCCCTCTCCCCTCCCCCACTCCCCAACCCCTCCTCCCTCCCCTTCTCTCCTCCCCTCCCCCCTCTCCCCCTCCCCCCCTCTCCCCCTCTCCCCTCCCCCTCCCCCTCTCTCTCCTCCCCTCTCCCCCTCCCCTCCTCCCCTCTCCCCCTCCCCCTCCCCTCCCCCCTGCTCCCCTCCCCTCCCCTCTCCCCCTCCTCTCCTCCCCCTCCTCCCTCTCCTCCCCCTCTCTCTCCTCCCCTCTCCCCTCCCCTCTCTCTCCTCCCCTCTCCCCTCCTCTCTCTCTCCTCCACTCTCCCCTCCCCTCTCCCCTCCCCCTCCCCCTCTCTCTCCTCCCCTCTCCCCTCCCTCTCCTCCCCTCTCCCCTCCCTCTCCTCCCCTCTCCCCTCCCCTCCTCTCCCCTCCCCCTCTCTCTCCTCCCCTCTCCCCCCTCTCTCTCCTCCCCTCTCCTCCCCAACCCCTCCCCCTCTCTCCTCCCCAACCCCTCCCCCCACTCCTCAACACCTCCCCCCACTCCCCAACGCTTTAGCCTTTGCCCAACCAACCCACTACCCACCCACCCTATCCCCTACTTCCAGCTGCCCCCCTGCCCCCCTGTTCCCCCGCCCTTTCCCCCCTTTCCCCCAGCCCCCTTCCCCCCTTCCCCCCAGCCCCCTTCCCCCCTTCCCCCCAGCCCCCTTCCCCCCTTTTCCCCCCAGCACCCTTCCCTCCCTTTCCCCCTTGCCCCTTCCCCCTTCTCCCCTTCCCCCCTCCTCCCCTCCCCCCCTTTCCCCCCCTCCCCCTTTCCCCCCCCCTCCCCCCCTTTCCCTCCCCCTCCCCCTCCTTTCCCTCCACCCCTCCCCCCTCCTCCCTCCCCCCTCTCCCTCCCCTTTCCCTTCCCCCCTCCCCTCCCCCTCCCCCCTCCCCTCCCTTCCCCCCTTCCCTTCCCCCTTCCCCCCTCCCCCTTTCCCTTCCCCCTCCCCCCTTCCCTTCCCCCTCCCCCCTTCCCTTCCCCCTTCCCCCTTCCCCCCTCCCCCCTCCTCCCCTCCATCCCTCCCCCCTCTCCTCCCCTCTCCCCTCCCCCCTCTCCTCCCCTCTCCCCTCCCCCCTCTCCTCCCCTCTCCCCTCCCCTCTCCCCTCCCCCCTCTCTCCTCCCCTCTCCCCTCCCCCTCTCTCTCCTCCCCTCTCCCCTCCCCCTCTCTCTCCTCCCCTCTCCCCTCCCCCTCTCTCCTCACCTCTCCCCTCCCCCTCTCTCTCCTCACCTCTTCCCTCCCCCTCTCCTCCCCAACCCCTCCCCTCCACAACCCCTCCCCCACCCCTCCCCTCCACAACCCCTCCCCCCTCTCTCCTCCCCAACCCCTCCCCCCTCTCTCCTCCCCAACCCCTCCCCCCA